>NW_013532703.1:15968799-15974377 GCF_000836235.2 Papilio xuthus
TTTTTAGGTTGGTAGCAACGTAGACTTGTTCATAATATTGCTAGCATTGAAAATGTCAATTTTTATTCTCCGTTTGTGTATCTAATTAGTCAAGAGTCCCGTCTCTTATTTTATATACTCTTTGCCTTACAACTGAGTTATTGAGTCTAGGGCCATAGATTACGCTGCCGTAATTGAGTTGAGACAGTACCAAGGACTCACAGAGTAGTGATCTTAGTTCTTCGTTTATATATGGTTTTATTTTATATAGGATTTTTAACTTGAAAAAAGCTGCCTTAATTTTGTTGCCAATATGTTCAGCATACTTCTGTTCCTCGTCCATCATTAGACCCAAATTACGTGCACATGCCACTCTATGAATTGGTACATTATTTATGTTTATTTGCGTTTCTAAGTCTTCCGCTTTTTTTATTTGGTTTTTGGTCCCAAAGAATACCATCTGAGACTTATTTGGGTTAAGAAGTAAAGAATTTTTTTGAGACCATGAGTAAACGTTCCTTAGGTCCTCATTGATTTTGGCAGCGGCTTCTTCTGTCTTTTTGCTGTCGAAGGAGTAGTACAGTTGAGTGTCGTCAGCGTAAAGGTGGTACTTGCAGTGTTTTATTTGTGTAGGTAAATCAGCTGTAAAAATTGTAAAAGGAGTTGGACTTAACAGCGAACCTTGAGGTACACCGCGTAGGATGGATTTAGAAGTGGAAGATCTCTTAAGACCGTCTTTGCTTTCAACTATAACGGATTGTTCTCTACCGTTAAGAAATGAGTGAAACCATTGACACGTGTTTTTTGAGAAGCGATAATGCTGCAGTTTAGATAGAAGCGATTTCGGCTCCAAACAGTCAAATGCTCGTGAATAGTCTAGTAGCACCATAATGGAGCTAAGCCCCATATCCGATGCCTCCGTCAGATCGTCTGTAACTTTGAGGAGTGACGTTTCAGTGCCATGCGCTTTGCGAAAGCCTGATTGAAGCTTTGGCGTTATATTATTGTTCTCTAGGTACTTTAGAACTTGCACCAGCTCTACTTTCTCTAGTACTTTCGATAATACCGGTAAGATTTAAATCGGGTGTAGGTCTTTTAGCGCGAGCACTGTACTTTTTTTTGGATAGGTTTAACTAGCGCTTTCTTCCAGCTAGAGTTATATGAGAACAAACATCGAAAATCCAAAATTTTTATAACCAATTTTATTCAACCCATCCCTAGTGAATTGTCAAACTAATCTATCTTAAATAGACACACTATAAATGTACATGTGTAGGGGGTCCCGTCCCGACTTCGCTCGGGTAGCAAAAATATGTCTAATTTCTTTTGACACCCAAGAGAGAAAGGAAAAAATCTTTTTATCTTTTTATATGGCAAATACCTAGATGGCAAACGAGTAAACAACAACCTGATATTTTCATACATTTTAATGCTATAAATTAAACTGTGTACTTATTACTTGAAGTTGTAGCTCTTGTGAATATGATTTGTTATACTGTTGCTTTGCATTCATAACGTTACATCTACATTATAGTCACATATAAACACGAACATTTTTTATTATCTGTACAAAAAGGTCTCATACATTAATTATCGGTTAGAGGAATTACTTGTATCCTCCAAGAGTTATCAGCAGCTATTGGTGGTGAACATAACGGGCTTTGTTTGGTAAAATTACAAAGAGCCTGTATACGAATACACGTACTACATAGTAATAGATATCAGTTTGCGGACTACACACCGAGGTTATTTCCATAATCAACTTTATTCGTACGATTTAAGTTGTGTTGTGTCGTTGCACTCTTGTACTTTACAAGTTTTAGTTGTCGTTATGTTCGTGTTACCATTTTACAAAATTACCAGTTTATTAAATTATTTCCGTGTCGGGGGAGGCCCGCGTAAACTAATAAAGAATGAGTTGTATTTATGTAGTTACCCGATAATCTGTAATCTGATGCAACGATACTCTGATAACGCGCCACAACAGAATGTGCTATATATAAGAATATACGTTGTATCGAAGCAAACAAAACGTATTCTGCAAGTCTAAAAACAAGTCGTCAGGAATTTTAGACATGTAAGTTTTTGGAACTGTTTGTAACCTTAAAAAGTGCTACAGTTGTAAATATGCTTGTTACTTATTCGCTTTGTACCTGAGTTATTATTATTTGTTAAGATAAAATAATGTTTTTGTCTATTTTAATTAATGTGAATCTCTGATTTTCGTAATTATAATTAGAGCATGTATGAAGATAATTATTTCAGATATTTTTATTTACAGCAAATTCTTAGACCAAAACAAATTAATTTTTCGTAAGTTTCTGACCCAAAGATGTTGTTAGTATTACTTTAAACAAAATTAAAATAACATTTTATGCATATAAGGTGAATTTCCTTAAAACTTTTGTAGTGTATCCATAAATATAATATTGTTTCAGATATTCATTACAAATTACAATGGCGTTGGTTGAATGCGTAATTGACAGGTAAGAGTTTCAAATTCTAAATAATTTTATGTGAATGTTACTAGAAATAATGCACCTACCAGTACCTACAGTTAAAAGGAGTCAGAATTAGTAAAATCAGTCTCATTGGTTTTTTGTTAAATATAAGGTGATAAACAAGCAAGCTGCCTTAATCCGCCGAGTTTTTGAGTTTATTTGATAAAGATATATTATACAAAAATACAAAACTTACCCCTCCATAATATATGTTTGTGTAGTCAACGCATGTGATTTGATAAGACATTAAATATATCTATTAATACTGAGATTGTCAAATAACATAGTATACATAAGTATAATATTATACATATTTACAATATATGTAATACGATTTATCAAAGACTGAGAATCCAGTTGATAAAGGCAGGCCGTGTGTCTGTTGCGTTTTGTGTGACAATATTATTTATGCAACAACAGAATGATATCATCGTCGTCGGTGCCGGCGTCGCCGTTGCTGCGCAACCTCGACGCGGTGCTCGCAGATATCTACGTCAGGCACATTGCACTCAAAAAAGAGGACTGCCATAACTACTACGAAGTTTTTACACAGATTTTCTACAAAATACATAAAGCTATGAAGGAGGTGGATCCCTATTTTGACAAGTATTCAAGTGAGGTACGTTCTCTACGTCAACTTCTGGTAAATTTAAAGTTGTTTAAACAAAAACAAAACTAGTCTGCATATTTTATTTATTATTACAATCAAATACAAATATCTCAGATAAGAATTTATTTGGACATGTAAATCCAATGTCGGGCGGCAGGGTTTGACCGTAAAACGGATTAACTTACCTTGAACGTTGCGAAATTAAAAAGTACCATGCTCTTTCTTATATTATACTTAATATTAATTAACTTCTTAATTCTGGTCTACAGGTAAAGTTCGCAGGAAGCCATTTCGATAGACTGCGCATCAACAAGCCCGACGAGTACGACATGGTCATCGTGGTCGATGTGCCCTTCAACTTCATACAGATCGAGCCAAAACATCCGGGCTATGTGCAGCTGCGCAACGACACTAGCCGCGGCATCCCCCGGCAGTACACATCCGACAGCATCGAGGCCAAAACCGCCTACGAGTGGCTCGACAGTAAGAACTACATCCTGCGATCTGAATACGCCAAATGGATACAAAGCGTGATCTCTAGGGCCATAAATCACGTAGCAATTCCGGCCACGTCACAGAATGTTGACAGGAAAAATACGTATAACGTGGGAGTCACTGAAAGTGGCCCGGCCATTACCCTCACAATAGAGAACGATAGAGGCTTTAAGCTAGACGTGGACTTGGTGCTGGCGCTGCGGTTCTCGGAAAGCCAGTGGCCAGTGGAGGGGTACCGCAGTATCCCCGCGGGCTGCGGCGTGGGCCACTGGATGGTGGCGCCCAAGCGCAATCGGCACGGCAACGATATCCACGACGAGAACCGTTCCTGGCGCATCTCGCTACAGGAGCAGGAGAGAAAGTTGATATACGACAGGCAAAACCTGCGCTTGACTGTTAAACTGGTGAGTCAATATTTCAGTCAATAGTCAGAATCGGCCTTTTTTACTTGCGAACAAAAACTGAACTAGCTACTCGTATAATTACGCGATTGATACGTAGCTTAAAAATGTTATTGCCATAATAAAATTAAGTCGTCTGTAAAGCTATTTATTTTTTTAAATATTTAATAAACCACATAATTTGTTTTTACGACTCATGAATGTGTATTCTTAATATTTTTTTTAATTTTGTTGCAGTTAAAAAAATTACGCGACTCTAAAAATATGTCTCATCTCGCGAGCTATTACATAAAGACCTTATTCCTCTGGGAAGTGACGGAAAATAAAGAAACCGGTTTCTGGATAAGAAATAATTTGGCAACTCTGTTCAAGCATATGCTGCAGAAACTCTACACGGCATTGCGCGCACACAGGATTAATTACTTCTGGAACTCGAAGTACAATCTCATTGGCGACCTCAATTCCAATGTAGTAGAATCATACGCAAACATCGTAGACAACTTGCTGCAGTCCTTGAACACTAGTCAGGGCCATGTCAGCGCAGCCAAGTATTTACTCACGGATGCTGAATTTGCATCTTATCGGAGATTTTTTTAATATATTATGGACATTTTTCGATGGTCGGCATCAAAGACGGCATTTTACATGTTAGAGTATTGTGATGTCTTATACATGCAGAACGGGAACAAGAAGACTTAAGTTCGGTTTTATATACTTAATGAAAATATTTTATCAAAAGTTTTCATTTAGGATAAGTTTTTTTAATATTTTTATTACATAAAATAAAAACTGTAAGAGACTTTTAATGAATTATTAATTTATTTATTAAGACAAGCCATCGCATACTTATATAATAATACTATGCCGATTATAAACATGCACAGACGCATTTGCCTACAATTTTTATAATTTAGACAATTTATTTTAAAAGATCTTAAGCTTAAGCTATCACTTAATATGTCGAAATCCAAGTTCCTAATGTCGTTATATTTGTAACATATATTACGAATCGATCGGTTATGTCTCATCCTGCGAAATGCCTGACGTGACCTTACAAATGATTATTTTTTAGTCTTACATAGAAATATCGTATATAAAATAGAAAATGTATTATATACAAAATGTTTTTTTCTTCCGCGTTTTAACAAAGTGATAGCAATTTAAAAATTGCGCATTATACAGTGTCGAAACCGCCTCCGTACCGTCCCCAACTTGTGTACAGTCAGCGTCATATAGATCGTCACAGACAAGATATGCAAATATATAGGTACATCAAAAGTAATCAATTATATCGGTACAACAAAAGTCTTCAAAATAATAGATACATTCACCCTGCTCAAAAACATCGGTACATACACAGCGTCAAATATATGAGTACTTGCAAGATGCTCATAAATATCGTAGCAGCCACAGCGTCATAAGTAACGAAGCAGTCAAGGTGCGCAAAAATATCGGTACATTTGATAAATTGAACTCTATCTCTATATACTTGTGATACAATTTGGAATAAACTACTTCTGTTACATTCATTTGACACTTTGTATTAACATTATAGGTTGTCCGGAAAGTTCGTTCCGATTTTCGATAGGAAG
>NW_013532703.1:15974526-15975999 GCF_000836235.2 Papilio xuthus
AAAACGTATTCTGCAAGTCTAAAAACAAGTCGTCAGGAATTTTAGACATGTAAGTTTTTGGAACTGTTTGTAACCTTAAAAAGTGCTACAGTTGTAAATATGCTTGTTACTTATTCGCTTTGTACCTGAGTTATTATTATTTGTTAAGATAAAATAATGTTTTTGTCTATTTTAATTAATGTGAATCTCTGATTTTCGTAATTATAATTAGAGCATGTATGAAGATAATTATTTCAGATATTTTTATTTACAGCAAATTCTTAGACCAAAACAAATTAATTTTTCGTAAGTTTCTGACCCAAAGATGTTGTTAGTATTACTTTAAACAAAATTAAAATAACATTTTATGCATATAAGGTGAATTTCCTTAAAACTTTTGTAGTGTATCCATAAATATAATATTGTTTCAGATATTCATTACAAATTACAATGGCGTTGGTTGAATGCGTAATTGACAGGTAAGAGTTTCAAATTCTAAATAATTTTATGTGAATGTTACTAGAAATAATGCACCTACCAGTACCTACAGTTAAAAGGAGTCAGAATTAGTAAAATCAGTCTCATTGGTTTTTTGTTAAATATAAGGTGATAAACAAGCAAGCTGCCTTAATCCGCCGAGTTTTTGAGTTTATTTGATAAAGATATATTATACAAAAATACAAAACTTACCCCTCCATAATATATGTTTGTGTAGTCAACGCATGTGATTTGATAAGACATTAAATATATCTATTAATACTGAGATTGTCAAATAACATAGTATACATAAGTATAATATTATACATATTTACAATATATGTAATACGATTTATCAAAGACTGAGAATCCAGTTGATAAAGGCAGGCCGTGTGTCTGTTGCGTTTTGTGTGACAATATTATTTATGCAACAACAGAATGATATCATCGTCGTCGGTGCCGGCGTCGCCGTTGCTGCGCAACCTCGACGCGGTGCTCGCAGATATCTACGTCAGGCACATTGCACTCAAAAAAGAGGACTGCCATAACTACTACGAAGTTTTTACACAGATTTTCTACAAAATACATAAAGCTATGAAGGAGGTGGATCCCTATTTTGACAAGTATTCAAGTGAGGTACGTTCTCTACGTCAACTTCTGGTAAATTTAAAGTTGTTTAAACAAAAACAAAACTAGTCTGCATATTTTATTTATTATTACAATCAAATACAAATATCTCAGATAAGAATTTATTTGGACATGTAAATCCAATGTCGGGCGGCAGGGTTTGACCGTAAAACGGATTAACTTACCTTGAACGTTGCGAAATTAAAAAGTACCATGCTCTTTCTTATATTATACTTAATATTAATTAACTTCTTAATTCTGGTCTACAGGTAAAGTTCGCAGGAAGCCATTTCGATAGACTGCGCATCAACAAGCCCGACGAGTACGACATGGTCATCGTGGTCGATGTGCCCTTCAACTTCATACAGATCGAGCCAAAACATCCGGGCT
>NW_013532703.1:15976671-15976927 GCF_000836235.2 Papilio xuthus
ATATTTATGAGCATCTTGCATGTACTCATATATTTGACGCTGTGTATGTACCGATGTATTTGAGCAGGGTGAATGTATCTATTATTTTGAGGACTTTTGTTGTACCGATATAATTGAATACTTTTGGAGTACCTATATATTTGCATATCTTGTCTGTGACGATCTATATGACGCTGACTGTACAAGTGTTATCTACATATGTGTGCGCGCCCACGCACACTGGAATGTTTATTGCAATCGACCAAAAATTTGATGT
>NW_013532703.1:15977042-16010040 GCF_000836235.2 Papilio xuthus
CATGTCAATAGCATCACTTTATCTCCTTCATTTTTGTTTGAAATAGAAAAGTACTTTAGCGTTCAAACTCATTAGTCCAAGGCAATATCAAAAAGTACCTAATAACTACGGCGATAGAGTTTAATTACTTGTGCTTCGATATTAAAATTAAAAAGTTTAAATATAAAAAAAAAATAGTTGCTTGGGATTTGAACCGCCGAACTTACGTACCAACGGCGGCGAACGGTAAGGCCACGAGACCAAACTAGCATATATGATGACAAACTTAAATTTGATGTTGGTTTTATCTACCTAATATCTGTCATCCGCGTCGAACACTTTTAGTAAATTTTGAAAAATGGTTTGATGCAAAGTGTCAAATGAATGTAACAGAAGTAGTTTATTCCAAATTGTATCACAAGTATATAGAGATAGAGTTCAATTTTGTCAAATGTACCGATATTTTTGCGCACCTTGACTGCTTCGTTACTTATGACGCTGTGGCTGCTACGATATTTATGAGCATCTTGCATGTACTCATATATTTGACGCTGTGTATGTACCGATGTATTTGAGGAGGGTGAATGTATCTATTATTTTGAGGACTTTTGTTGTACCGATATAATTGATTACTTTTGATGTACCTATATATTTGCATATCTTGTCTGTGACGATCTATATGACGCTGACTGTACATAACGCACATAAAGTGTTTATTTCTCTCTATGTTTCTGAAAAAAGTATAATTTCAACAAGTGACGAAAGAACTGGCACGTTGCATCTAAAAAAAAGAATTAATTTTCTTTGACATGTACAAAAGTCTATCATACTTCTGTACCTAAATCTTAAAATTTTAAATAAAAAGACGGAGGTGATCATATTCAATCATGTGGTATCAGATGATCCCGTCCTACCTTCTAATTGCTGGAACCACTTCAATAGGCGGATTTGGGCTATGGTGGATCCATTACTTTGTTATCGGTAATGTATGTATTAGTCGCAGCATAAAAAATATTATTAGACTGTTGTTAGTATGTAAAAGCATAATGAGTCAATGAGCTCACTCAATTATGAGTACGGAAAACATAAAGGAAGGTTAAATAAAGGTGCAAGTGGTAAACGCCAACTATATGTGTTGTACGAATAGGCCGGCTTGCACTGTGCAAAACAGGCGTGAAATGGAGGCAATCCTGCGTTTCGTCAGATTAGTGTGGTACCGAAAGCCTAATTTTAGTATTCTTTCCCTTTCCACCCTTACAAGGATAGGATGGGGAGAGAAATTGGATTTGACGGAGAGGCAGACACTTTTTATTACATATTTTTTATTCAAATACATAAATAAGGTGCTTTTATCAAAAAGTAATCCATGCACACCTATTTTCCCTACATGTAAAAAACTAATGGTAACCAAGTCAAAATGTTGAAGTTGCCTTGGACCTGGCAACATTATATTAAAAATGTCAACTTCTAGTATTGCTGTCTGTCAAAAAGCAGACAGAACCTGTACAAAGAATCTAAAAAAAACTTTTAATATTGAAGATTTGTATTTAATTGAAAATAATGTGGTACCAAATATTGCCAGGTTATTGCTTAATTGCCGTGTGCTTAGGCTTACCTGGGTGGGGACTCTACCACCTGCATAATGTGGTTTTAGGAAACGTAAGTTACTAAAATTATTTGTGTATGTTAGGTAACACTTCACAGTTATAACCTAATGCATTTAACACTTTCAATAGTTTTCAATAATTATATTTGTATAGTTATATATAAAATAGAAATTTGTCTAGTAATATTGAATTTGACCAAGTGTCATGTTTATTTGTCATTCCTATGATCAGTTGCTATTGTTAAATGAAAAGAAATAAATAACTGGTGAAACACCTCACTCGTTAAAATATTCACAGTTCTTTAAGCTTCTAGAGGTGTCAATGGAATTGACAAACAAAAATCAATATACAAAAACAAACATAATATGGAAACATGCATAATAAACTTGAAAAACTCTCCTGAGTTAGTCTAATAAAAACACAGAAAACCTAATACTTAATTATGTGTTATAGCACTACAGGCGTTCAATGCTTGACCGTTGGGACCGCATGCTGTACCAGAGAGACACACGACTCACTGGCGATGGTTATAAAATTCTTGTAAGTTGAAGTGTAGCATTTTATATTTAGCTTTTAAGTAAATTCAATTTTAGTTAGTAAGCATTGAACAGCACTGATAGCACAGAAGTATTTGCACTTTTAAGGCATTTACAGTTTCAGTAAAAGAGGTTAAGTACAGTTTGTACCAAGCCTAAATTACAGATACTATATATAGTTTACCTCCTATAAGATCTAAGGCTATCTAAGATATTACTGGATGGTATGATGGTTAATCTTTCATTGATATCCTTTTATCTTTTGGTAGGTTATTTGTTGCATAGGTTTAGCCAGTTCAACGGGCCCACAGTTGGCCTATCACAATTAGTTGCAATCAGCAATTTTGGTGTACTTTATGTTGCACAAACTTTTGTGCAAATTTTGTTGATAATGATATGTTGGCACCTGCCACAAATGTTCATCTCAGTCCCACAGATGTTATAGCAAACACTGTATATTTGCTAATAGTTGAAAATAGTACTAAATACTTTTTCACATATGTATTTATAATTAACAAAATGTATGTGCTGAGAAAGAATGATGTTGAAGGCAGAGGATGGCATACTGTGGAAAGCATTTGGGAAGGCCTATGTCCAGCTGTTGATGTGTACTTTTTTGTTTTCTGTTTCTTTCACTATTTCTTTTTTTCAGGGGCTGGAGAATATTCCAGACAAATGAACATAAATACATAGGTTGTTTGTAGTCTTGCTGTGTTTAATTAATAAAATACATATGTTTTGTAGTTTATTCAGTTAATTGTTTTATTTAATAATGAATGTAATACATAATTAAGTTTTAATGTGTTTTATTAATGGGTTGCTAAGCTGAACACTATTTGTTCATTCTGCCGAGTCACCTTTGATGTAATTTAAACTAAAAAAATAATCTTAGTCTATGGTCTTTATACATCCGTCACTGTCATCAGACGGGCTGTCAGTGAATTGCTAATCGTTATTAAAAGTAATAACATTATAATTATAGCGAAAACCAAAGAGTATATAAAATACTACTAAACTAACTAAAAAACTATTGACACCAAGGATCCATATACAAAATACGAAGTACATTTGGTCTATACTTTTTTAATTTACATAGTAAACTATGTTTTACACGTCGAATTGCTATCTATAAAATATTTGAGTAGGTAATTTGTAATCATTTATAGTTATAATTAGTTCGACTCCAAAGTATCATTATGGACAATTGTTTTATTGACATCACTGTAGAATTTTTAGCTGTAGCATTTCACAACATTTTATACTATGGTTCTGTTTATCCTGGAAACGTTTTTGATACGAGAAGAAAATATAGCGTTGTCGTGTATCGCTGCAGACATCCAGAAGTAAATCATTATATTAATTCATGTTTAAAAAGCGTAGAAGAATGTTTGAAATGTGGTACGTTGAGACGTCTTGAATTTGCAGTGACTAATGATGAATATAATCCAATAGTGAAGTTTGTATTTGATTTTGATAAGAATTCAGTACATGAAGAAAATTCTGACGCCTATTTAGTGCAAGTTGAACAAAATTTACGAGCTTTTTGCCTAAATCTTAACACAATAATTGGCAAATTTCAAAACAACATTGAAAACAAAAGCTTTACTATTTTCCTACACACTAACGAGTCATCAGCAGTCTCTATGAGTATCAATCCTGATTTACAAGAGTTTCCTTATGTTGAAGTTGAAGATAAAACAGAAGATTGTGAAAGAATCTTACCATTGAGAAGATTTGAATTAAGAGGTTATAGTATAGACACCTATGTTGAAATAAAGTAGAAATATAAATTTGATATGATTTAATGGCCATTCAAAATGTTACTTTTAAATTAATAAATTGTAGCAAATATATGTCACACTGGATAGATTAGAATACCTTGAAATGCATGCATATTTTATAGTGAAGAAAACACTGTTTTATTATCCGGTGTAAGTCACTAATTGTGGGTTACTGAGACTGGAATCCTGGACTGGTGGGATAAGATTTTGGTCTCTGAAACCAGTGATATCTGTTTAAATACTGTAGATGTAATGTTTTCAATAATTAAATAACAATAGTGTTTTTTATCAATAATAATCTCTTTTTTCCAATTTCACTTTCAAAGCTCTCAAGCGGGAGTAAACTTCATCCCAGTCAACATAAGCTCCTATTAGTTTCCTGATGTTGTTGGCGCGGTCTTCGTATTGGTTTCGGCCGTGCAGCAGACGGATGTTGTCAAATACGAGAATGCTGCCAGTATCCACCTTGAACTTTGCACTAAACTTACGATTTAGCTCTAAGAACAGGCTGTGAGCCTCATACCACGGCCTGACTAGCTCTATCGGGCCAGGGAAATGGCTGCCCCTTTGTGGTATCGAAAAGTTAATCCTCGTCACATTCTCAAGCTTATCGACGCATATAACGGGCGATCTATAAAGTTTGTAAAACTCATTCCCATTTTCTACTCCAATGTCACTCCATTCAATTTCCGTGTCGGCCAGTATCCTGTATTGATTGGGATGATGTTCTTTCATGTAGTTAGCGACATAATGGCAGTCCGACAGAGTATTTTCCCCTCCATCTGATTTCGTCTGCACCAGACAATGGAGTAAGTTAACTCCGGGACAGTAGCCATAGTAAGGTAGGTCGGTATGCATCTGTAAATTGCTAGACAAATAGGCGACGTTGCTCGTGTTTGCGACGTTTTGCACTATGAATTTGACACCATAGTGCGTTTGTTTAGGGAAACCGATTCGTTGCACTATAGCTTCGATTGCGGTTTCGTCGTTCGGTGTGTTTTTAATCAGACTTACCCCGTACGTGGATAAATCACTTAGCCATTTATACAACGCTTTATCGTTTGATATTATTTCGCTATAGTCATTGGTGCTGCAGATTTTTTGAAAATCATCACCTTTCCAGGTGACTTTCGGTGGCTTGTACAACTCCGTGTCGTATTGCTGTTGATTTTTCTTCGTGAAGCTTCGGAACTTCAGCCAGTCGAGGCGGTACTGCGATGTATGGCCGTCGTCCCATGTTACTCTCACAAAATTCTCGTCTTTATGAACTTGCGTTGCTTTAGAATTAAGGTCAAATTTGGTCCAATCGAGGATCCGGCTTTTCGCCGTTGAATGAAAGCACTGGTGGCACTGGCAGTTGTCTCTCAGCCACACGTGTGGAAATGTTAATGTTTCTCCGTTAATTTCGAGTGTGATTGCGTGTTGCGATTCGATGCTGTGATAGCTGGATCCGTTTCTAAATGATAAACTGTTTGTGTTTAACAATTCACGTTTTAGTCTGTGTAGCGCGGTGTTACGTAGCCTCTTTATCAGCAACATGTTGGTTGCGCTCCGCGAGCCGTTGAACTGCTCTCCGCAGAGATAAAGACACAACATTCATTTGTATATATAATCTAGTTATGACGCAATTGGGTAATACAGAGAACTAGTCGTCGCGCGCGACTTAAAAAAAACTTAATTAGTGGTCTACATGTTCCTCAATCTATGTAAAATTTTAGCAACATCTATTTAGTTGTTTTAGAGATTCATTTAAACGTTCGTACTTATAACAGTTTTATTTTAATTGATTATTATAAATTTTCTAAAGAAATATGAGATAGGGATAACACTTAGAATTTTTTAATTGAATGTTATTTGGCATAGGTTAAGTAAAAGGGATTAATTATTCACAAATAACATTTTATTGTGCTTAATATTAATGATAATCTTAAGACAAAAATTATACAAAAAATATATAATGTTCACAGGATCCTTAAGTATAAAGCAAGCAAGTAAAGCGAGCAATGCAAATTTCGATTTTTAAACAAAAGACTAGATTTGTTTAGTATTTTGAATATAAGTTACTAATTACTTTATACGTTTCGATATTTTTGGTTTCTTTTGTTCCATTAAAAAATGAGTTTTGTTCAATAGAGAGAATATGCAAAAGAGTATCAAAAATGAGAGGTACATATTTGTCACGACATGTGATGACCTCGATGAGGTGCTCGGGGCGAGCGAGCCGGTGTGTCGGTGTGCCAGGTCGGTGTGCCAGCGTGTCAGCGCGAGCGGTGCAGGCGCACGGTGACGCGGTGGTAGGCGTTGCTGAGGATGCCGCGGATGTTCCAGATGTGGTCGAACCTCTCCGGCTGCGTGTTGAAGTTGCCGTCCGTCGCCTTCACCCACAACTCCGCCTGCATGTACACTCGTTTGTACATCGGTCGCAGTATACGTAACCGTAACGTATCATGGATGGGTATGGGATGGGCGATACGATTACGAGTACCTGTGCGGCGTGGTCGGGCACGGGCAGGTGCACGGTCCACAGCGTCCAGGCGTAGTGTTCGCGGTGCGGCGCCGCGTCCTGCTGCAGGCGCGCCTCCGTCCAGCTGCGCCCGCCGTCCGCGCTCACGTCCACGCGCACGACGCGCGCCCCGCCCCCGGAGTACGCGTACCCTGCGCGCGCGAACCTTCAGCCTCAAAGTTCCTTCAGAGTAAAGCTAGCGGAGGAGCGGTTTGCCGAAGTTCCCTCACCGCTGGCCTCGATGTGTCCGTCGCGCACGGGCACGGCGTCTCCGTGACGCGGCGCGCAGATGGCGGAGGTGACGGGCAGGCTGTACACGGGCGGCGCGCGCTCGAACTCCGCGCTCTCCCACGTCGTGGACGGGTTGAAGGCGCGGTAGTCCTTCTTGTGCCAGTGCGACGAGCTCTCCTCCGAAGATACCGTTATGCATTCTGACAATTTAACGGTCGACTGCTCGGATCCGGCTCGAAGGATCGAATTTAGAATTTGGCATTTTTATCAAAAAGATCTCGGTTGGTCTATTTAAAACTTTGTTAAGTCAAAGAAAAATAGGGGGAAACCGTAAACTATTTTGATTTGTAGCCATCAGGAGCATATAAAATACTCTAACGCTAAAAGGAGATTAAATGGGAAAGCAATAAGCGGTACCGAGCCACTTGACGCTCCTGACGGCGGGCGCGCCGGGCACGATGGCGCGCAGCGGGCGGCCGTGGTCGGGCGGCAGCGGCTCCCCGTTCATGTGCGTGGCCAGCAGCACCCTCGCCCCCGCATCCAGCGCCGTCGCCAGCGGGATCGACGTGCTGAACTTCTGCCCCGTCGCGTCTATGTCCGCGCCCGTCAGCTGCACAACACACAAACACAAACATTACACTTTCTTAACAAACACCACACTTGATACTATATTCTTTAAATATTCAACTGACGATGACGTGCTTGCCCTCCGTGTCGTCAGGGTCCACGCCGCAGCTCAGCAGCACGTCGCGCAGGTACACTCCGCTCCATACGGCGTTGCTGAAATGTTACCTCGCAATCAAACTCTCCGTGAAAGTTTATTTTTAAAGATGAATGATAAAGTAGATAAATTACGACCTACCTTATAGCTCCGCCCGCCCAACTGATTCCTTTTACCGGTTTCACCTGCTTAAGAAATGAAAAGATTTATGAAAGTGAATGGTGCGTAGGTATAGGTAAGTGAGGTGAGGTGAGGTGAGGTGAGGTTTACGTGGTGCATCTCGCTGCGCCTGTTGCCGGCGCACATGAGCGCGGCGCGCAGGGTGGCGGCGGGCAGGCGCTGCAGCTGGTGCAGGCTGAGCTCGCGCGTGGCCCCCGTCTCCTCCACCACCACGCGCACGCGATGGCTGCCCGCCTCCAGCTCTGGAACAGGCATGTGCTGCCGCACGTAAAACAACTCGCTGCAAACAAAATAAACCAACACTGTATATATCTACTCGAGCAGCACTGTAATGAATAAAGTTCATGACGTACTTGGGCGTGTCGAAGTGCGCGATCTGGTACTCTGGAGGTATCTCTGCGTTGAAGGGCTTCGCGGTCTTGACGATGAGGCGCGGATCTCGATAGGGCTCCGTGGCCCACAGCTCGTCGTCGCTGTGGTCGACCAGGTCGTCGTCGTGCAGGTTTCCTGAAACAAAAGCGATATTTATTCTGACCAGGCTCCATATGGACAGGGCCATCATAATCCTATCCTATCTGTTACATAAATATTCATTATTGCAGGAGAATAATCTGTCACTTACCTATTCTATATGATTCAAGCAAATCATATACTTCTCGAGTTTTGTGCATTCCATATACATTCCAAAAAGGTTCAATGCTCAGTCCCGCTGCATTGTAGATTTGTTCTCCTCCGGGGTGAGAGGGCAGGAATGATGTGACATCGTACACACCATGTCTGTATGTCACCCAGAAGCTATTCCTGTGCAATACGAGTGACATGTGTTATATATCTGAAGTAACAGAACATTGACTAGATTCATGACAATTATTTAATATTTGAAAGCTTTTTACTAACACATTCAGAGTGATGTTTTTTTTTATGAAAGTGTTGTTGGTTGCATCAAGTTTATCACGGTAGTAAATTTTTTGGAATAATAACTAACTTTGTGTTATGTTTGCTGATTTCCTCGGCACTGTAAGTTGGTAGATTGGGTTTCTTCTCTCCAGCTTCTATTATTTTATTTTCATCAGTCTTTTCTTGTTTGTTCTTTTTCAATTTGTCTCTACTGACATCTGAAACAAATTAAAAATATTTAGTAAACCAAATGTGACTTATGTTTAGACTATAAAATGAAGTCCTTTACAAACTACCTGAGGATGTAGAGCCCACTAAAACAGATGCAAATATAGCAGCTCCTATATTCCAATTAAAATTCTTGTACTTGTCATCAAAGCCCTTATATTTTTCATAATTATAGTGATGTGATACAGCTGGCAGGTAGCAAAATTTATCTCTTAGTTGCAGTGACCTGTAATTAATAATAAGTTTTTATAAAGTAAATTTTTAACAATAGTAGAGCCCGCTTTGACATCTTCGCACAAATTGGCCGGTGTGCCCAGTGCTATACCATTACCATACATGAGACAGGCATCAGGTGGAAGAAATTCCACATTTTGTATGGTGTTTACATATAGCTGGTATTACCCAGGAGCCTTTAATCCTCTTTCCTTTTGTACCCTTTTTTTTATAAGTAAAGGATGGGAAGTGGAAGTGGATTTAGTAGATGAGGGATGCATGGGATAAGGAAATATTTTCTTTCTGTTTATCTTCTCCATCATAGATTAAAGGTATGCAACATCACTGCAATTGCGGATGACTGGGCAATGGTCGCTGCGCTATTTCAGTGTTTTCAGGTGGTCGCCCACTGGCTTGCCCGCTTATGATATAAAAAGAAGAAAAATAATAATAGTATTGAAGCAATATAAATATACAAATTTGAATAATGGTATTACAGCAATATAAATCCTTATATTTTAGTAAAAAGGAAGGTTAACTCTAAACTAAGAGTCAAAGAAAAGAAGCATTACTAAAATAACAAAGCTGTGTTCTACTTTTATTAAAAACTTATTTTTTTTAATAATGAATAGTTAATTTTCGTCACAAACTTAATCACTTGAGACAAATACAAAAATAAAATAAAATTATGTAATAAATAATACCAACTCTAATTCATTATTTCTTAATATAATTTTATAACTTTCACTTACCTGATTATTAATTTTCTAAGAGACATTACGATAAGGATAAATTTTTATCCACTTTTCGTGTATTCACGTTTCGTGCTACAAAATTATATTGATTTAAGAAGTGTAATCTAATTAATTGACCTTGATAGAGTATTTGCGATATCCATGTTATCGGTTTGCACAATAATAAACATCGCAATTGCGAGCGAAAAGTAAATAGTGTCAGACTGTCACTGTCACTGTCACAGTTTAGATTTTAATGTTGCTTTATAAAAATTGCTTTATGGGTTTGGTTTAAGGATATTAAAATGGATTAATTTTTAAAATAATCACAGATAAGTTATGCTTATAAAATGTCCACGAATATTTTAATAATCTTTTATCACGTTATAAAGTAAGGAGATATTCAATCTGCTCTCGGTTCTTTTAATCGACGAGACATCATTTTATTAATCACTCAGGCCACGGCACCATAAAGCCCGTTTAATCGTACCCCTGAACAAATTAATAGAAACAGTTCTTTGTACCCAAAAGAATAATTAGCTTGGAAAAACTGAAAACATGTTCAAGTAATTTAAGTTCAAATAGCAATAATAATGTTTCTGAAGATTTTTTACGTTTGCAAATGTTTTTAATAAGACAGCACCATCATAATAAATTAAACGCGTTATATGCATTAGGACGTAAGAAAGTAAGGAAATGTGCAACTCTTTAGTTCACTAATGAGTTTTTAAAGACCCCATACATTAGTCCCTTGAGTGTTGTAGTTGCATTTTTAGTTTTATTGTTTTGTTATAACGTTTATTTAATAAACTAATTACTTATTACTTTGGTCTGTTAGTAAAACGAAAAAACTTATCTTAGGTTAAAATCGAACTAGGTCTGAACTATTGATTTTTGAATAAAACAGCATAAAACATATGCTACTGGGGATGGTTAGGATGATACGCAGACTCGTATTCCTTCACAATCTTCAACATATTTAAGCGAGCGTAAGATATTTCTATTAACTTTAATGACGACAACTAAATTACAAGAATGTAATTACTTGAGCCTGTACAGGCGTTTCATTTCGAACCTTTGTAGCTAATAATAAAAAAAACGTTCTTTTCGCCAGCGAACCCATTAAGTCGGCAATGGCTGTCATAAAAGAAAAATTAAGCCCGCCATAAAATTTCACTCTAAATGTTAGCGAAATGAAAATATAATAATTTCGGTTCACTGGATTCGGTATGATTTATTTCTAACAACTAAGTGTTTACTGTTATAAGGTATTTAAAAAAAATACACATCTAATAGTTTTCGTTCTGACTACTCGTCTAGGATACTGTACTGTGTACTGATAATGATCGTTCTTTTATAAGATTACTAGTACTCGATCCACACTAACTACTACACACGTACTACATTAGTAGATCGTCAGTGAAATATATTTTTTTCAACAAACTTCCAGAAATATGAATAAAGGAATTGATTTGCCTACTTGAATATACTCAAAAAGTTTTAAGAGTCTTTACATATTTTGGTAAGTTACGATTGGAAGGCTAACAAACGCAACGCAACGAATTTGTACTCTTTTCAAGACTTGCGAGGACTTTAGTAAAGTTTTGTCACGACTTTCGTGTAGTTCATTTATTAGCTCGTATAGAACAAGAATGGATGTCTCTGATTTGATTTTTGCTTTCGGTAAATAATAGGTAGAGCCTCGTAAGGTAGTAGGTTAGGCACGTAATAGCTTTAATTGGTCAAAAATAGAGAGATAAACTAAATGATTTTATTGTAAAGAAAGATATTATCTTCATTACAAATTCATACATTAACAATAACTTGGGTTTGTTGTCGTTGTAATAATATAGTTATGATATTACCACCTATTGGAGACTTGCCAACTGCAGGACTACATTCTTACAACTTGTCCACGACGTAGTATGAACATAAAGGTGTCAACTTATGCAACTCATTTTCAAGAGCCTACATTATAGTAACAGTTGCGCTGGAGACCTTGTTTACCGGTGGTATCGAATTAATTTCGGGTTTGTAAATAATATATATGAAGAATACCGCTCGAAATGTAAAAGCTAGTTAATAATTAATTTCTTGATTTAAACGTAGTATTAATGTCTCATGTTTTTTTCATTATAATTGAAAACGAATCGCACCAATTTAAATTTATTACAATTTCAATTTCACATAAGAAATCGATTGTACGTAGAAGCCCGATCAATCACGAAGAGTAAACAATCTTGAGAGCAGATCGCGCGGAACTTATAAATCATTTTTCTTTATTTACGAAGCGCCTAGTGTCTTCGTGGCGATGGAAACAATAAGCTTGTAATGAAAATAAAAAAGTTTCTCGAAGGTCGTAGCTCTTGCTTCTTAGCAACAACGTAGACATTTCGTAGAATAAACTTGTTTGGCTACAAAAGTCGTCCATCATTTCACTGACATGTTTTAAAAACAATATGGGACAAGTTGACAGTTTTACATATTTAGAATAGATAGTCGTTAGTCTTACAGTGTAATTAAATTAGTATACTGTACATTGTAATCAGTAAATTCATTAGTAGCTGGAAACTAAGAGAAAAAACATTGATTTGATCATTATAAAATCTACAATAATAATACGAAAATTATCGGTTTAAGAATATTGTCTTTTATTGTAAATTGTATACGATTGTAAGATTATTGTTTAAGAGCTATTAGTACAAAGTATTTACACAGAGTGGAAACCCTGTGAGGGATCGATAGCAATGTACATAGAATATGCAATGCGAGCCTCTTAGCGCCGGCAAGTGTCCCGAGCAATACAAATGGAAGACGTAACGGACACAAGTATTCGCAATTTGCAAAGATTACGCTGCCCTCTAGCGGTAAGGAACTCGTTCAAAATTGTAATAAAACAAGATTCTTTCAAATAATGCACATCATTTGTTATTGCTACTGTTCAAAATATTGTGTCTGTTTTTTAAAAGAGTGTGAAGGGGATTTTTAAGCAGGTGTAGACACGTTACTGAGTCTACCGATACATTAATTGAGACTTCTTATAACAGAGTCATTTAAAATTCAAAAGCATTCCACCCTTGTAAAATCTATTAAAATTCGTTGTTGAATAACAATGATGTCTATCGATTAGTTTTAGAATAACAATCAGATACGCCTTAAGTGCTGAACTACGTAACTTTCTTACGGCTCCCTTGATAGTTGCCATTTTACATAAAACATGGTTCAATTACAATTTAATGTTTTAAACTTATTTAATGGATTAACTAGGCATACTCAAGAGAGGTTTATCGAACACTTTTATTAAAGTTATTGATTCTAAATAACAATCATTTTACACGAACCTTGCAAAGATGTGTTCCCAAATGTTTTACATAATCTAATATATTATATCTTTGATTCAATTAATGTTATTCTACCAAATAGTTATCCTTAAAGTTGTGCTTAAAAACATATAATTATTTATTTGTCAAATATCGATATTAGGGTACATTTCGAGCTCGGTACAACACTGCCGCGAAAAGTTTTTAGATAAAAATTTAAATTGCCCCGCGCGTGAGCCCCAGAGATCTGATATCAGCAAATAAAGTTAGCGGATTATCATATCGCTTCTACACTCAAAATGGATTTCGAATGTGAAAAGTAAATGGAAATTCCTTGGTGTTCGGTAACATGAGCAATACAATATTAGTAATGCTGATGTATATGTTGTAGTGAGGATAAGTTTATTTAATTTGTATACAGATTCTGTTGTATGTATAAACTCCATTGTAAACTATTCAGGTGCTACAACAGAAGTTTTGATGTAACAGTTTGCACAGCAATGGGCAAGCAGCGCGATGGAAAGCGCGGCGGAGAGCCTGGCAGGACCTTAGCTTACGCAAATAGCGGAATGTGTCTCGCGGGCGGTTGTGCGGGGGCGCGGGGCCGCGGGGACATATTGTGGAACCATGCAGTTGCGAATCAACAAAAGATATTTTACCATTAATAGTTCATTTAGTGTTAGTTTTTAAGTAATTTGCTTTGTATACTTTTTAAAATCAATCATATCAGTACATCATTTTATCCTATTGGAGAACGCGATTATTATTATAGTTATTATTTTTATTTAATACTAACGTAAATATTTCTTTAAGAAAAGTGGTTTTATTTAATTACTTGCAATATTTCTGTATAAATTTTATCCAATTGTTATATTTATGAGAAAATTGTAAGACATAAAAGTAAAATTAATATGCCGCATCCATAATCGCTAGGCAATGTACATGAATGTGCGCCTATGAAATTGGAATCGATAGAATGTTGAGTATGTGGGCAATGAAAGCGGCTGTAATATTGGCTAAATTAACCGCGTTGGGAATCTACGAGCATTGCAGTCGCCTCCTTACTTATTGTATTCTCCGACCGGCGAGAATTGTATTGCGAAGAGCGGCCATGTCACCGGAAAATTGTACGGCGCCAGTTTGCAATTTGCCCCGGTGAATAGTAAACACGCGGCAAATTGCGTACAGAACAAAATTTCAAGAATCAACGAACTATATTTTTCGACACTTTGTAAACGTTACATTTAATCTCCAATAAAATATAAAAAAAGACGCAATAAAACGTTTTAATTTCGCGATTTGACAAGGCAAATTACAAATGCTCGCCTTATACAATTTGCCGGTGACAGATGACACAATTTTACTAAATACCAAACTCAATAACGACCTGTATTCATGAAGTTAAAATATTATAAATAATTAATAAGACTCAGTCCAGACAATAATCTTTTACTTTAGTAGCTCTATGAGATGCTTCTTCTATACGTTAATCGTTTGTAATAAATGATTACAAAATCTATCGGATATTGGATTCAGCAGAAAGCAAAGGATTGGAACAAATTCTGTTCTGTTCTTCCGTTTGTGATAATTAATTTATACGATGTTTAACTTTATAATATAATATATTCTCTCTTATCAGATGACCGCATCAGTTGTATCAAAATCAATCTTTTGTTTATCTCTTTGTTAATAAGAGTGAGCGAGATGAATGGTACTTTGTATACAGGTGTAGCGTCGCGTTATTACCCGTGGTCATCCATCACTCAGCGCCGCGTCACTCTGCGTCACCTCTATATTACTTCCCAATTGTTATAAAAGTCCAAAGCAGCGTTATTGATACCGTATTCAATGTTATTGCTCCTGTCCACCATTAATAAGCGAAAAAGCAGAAGAGAAAATACAGATTCTCTTTGTATGTAGGAAGTAGTAACTCATCTGACATTTTTGGTTACTGCAGATTACAATACATTTAGTTTTATTTGCAACTTTTACTAGGATTTACGAGGCAATTTATAACGAATCCGTCGACAAAAATTAGTGATAAAATATTAGCTATATTAGTCAATATTTAATTTTATTTTATAAAATTTAATTAATATTGAGCAAACTTTGGATGTTTGCGGTCTTCTTTCACAGAAATCGTTTCTAAGAAAAAGTAGAATGCGAAAGAAATATGGGAGACTTCTGAAAGTGGAGGCATTATCATTGAAATAAAAAGATATGTAAAAGAATTACTGATGGCAACTATAACAAAACAAATGAACGATGAGTGTAGTCGGAGGCAATCATTTTTATCTGCGGCCGTTACCCGGCAGTTTGTCCGGGCCCCACAGATGCCAGCCCTGATTTATATAAACCGCAAACGAGAACTTTACAAATAAATATTCCAGTCATGATTTGTTTGTGCTCAGTTGATGTTATATTTATTGTATCTTATTGAAGTGAATTAAACAAAAGTGCGTGCCAGCAACAGATGTCGCCTCGCTTTTATTACACAACTACGCAGCCACATTTACTCTTTGTCCTCTACCCATGCATTTTAACTGAGGTTAATTATGCTTCAAATTGCGATACATATTGAAAACATTTGTTTTGTTGTAACATTTTAATCTAGCATTAAGTTATAAAAAATAAATAAAGAGCAATGGAGCTATACTTTAATTAATTGATAAAACCTATGCTAGTTTTATAACATTAAAATATTTTATAATGTTGCTATGTGAAAATTGTAAATGATCAAGTGTGGCAGCGCGCCGTCTCCTGTCTGACGATAAAAGCCGCCCGGACATCTACATGAGGGCCGACCACTGATTTTCAACGATAATTCTTTTTGCCCTTTTTCACGGTTATAATGTCTTCATATTGGTAACGTAACATTGAAGATACAGACGAATAACATGAGTTTCTAACCGCGAAGAAAAGATTAAATTTTATAGGCGTCACAAAGAAATAGCACCAGAAATGCGATGCAATTATGGCACAAAGCAGCCTTCTGAGCCACCTTAAGCTTCGTTACTTGAAGATTTGCGGTTGGTAGTTTAATATTAAACAATTTTTATCCTGACTTTTTATACGGAGCAATAGAATAGATCTTCTAGAACAAAGCTAGACAATGCGCGAATGTTGCATGAATGTTGTGAAGAGTAGATAAACATTCTGAATGCTCCTACTCAAGCCGAACGTAATTCAGTATTACAATAGTTAAGCCCAACTACTGTGTAGCTTATTAAATATGAATTTGCGGTGAACTAACGTCGCTTCGCATCTAACCGAAAGCCGTGCAATTAGCGCTACATTGCGCAGTACGTGGATTACTATTCATAACTATGGCTCATTTAATACGTTTATGAACAAGAAATGAAGGTACGAAATACGATATCAAATCTTGCAATATTTTAGTGAGAACTTTTAAAGCTAAAGGCGTAAAAGGGAAGAAATACTCAATCCTACAATTCAATTTCGACAAGACTTTGTCGATCGTTATTAACGATTCATCGTAGCATTCAACGGTACAGATTAACGAATTCACTAATGGGAGAGTGATTTTATATTCTCACTTTTTATGTTCCGCTAATTCTGCTGATTTATATGTATATGTATTAGAATTAGGAAGACTTAACCAAGTCAATTGACATCCTAAAGAGAATGCTTATCGTTGACTAGAGAAGGGATTATGAAAGCTGTTAGTAATTGTGTAGCACACCTGGCCCGCCTCGCTTCCTGCAAACATTATTTTGAATACATTAGAGAAAGTAAAGCCTTCAGCCGCTACGTGAGGTGAATAGTAATGGACGGTCAGTGCCAAAGAGCTTCTACCTAATTTTGTATTTTATTATATTCATGCGTTCCAAACCTTTTTTCGCGAGGATTTTTTTCCTTCCGATGGTCCTCCGTCAAATCTGCTTCCCCTTCCCATCCTTTCTTTATAAGAAAAGAGTGGAAATTAAAAGTCTAACATTGAGTTTCCACGTTGCCGTGGTAACAAGCGAGCTTCATCTACATTAAGCTTTAAACGAAAGCTTGTGAAAATTCTCAGGATCGCAAACTAATTATTGAGATTAGTTGGGAGATTATTTTCATGCTAAATTAGGTTTAATTGGCAAGGCGTGACATGAGGTGGGCTAGTTACTATTACTACTACTATTCTCGTCGTGTAGTTTATTTGTGAGATTATGAAGCTTCATTTGTTTTTCTTGGGTTCAATGGCCTTCCGGCTGTCATTTGGTGCATGAACTCACGTCATGCAGTAACCTTCAACTGCAGACTGGGGTCGTTCAGGTTTAATAATTAAATGTTCGCGTCAAATGAAATTCCACAACGTCCAATACATTTTCATACAACTGCGATGTCTAAGCTATGTCTAATGAAATGCTAACATTGTCTAAAATCAAATGACTGTTAATTGTTCTGACAAGGGATTTAAAGTCGAGGTATAACGTTCAAAGATTTACAATCAGGTTCATTTACTACCTTTATATGTATGTATATACATTTAATTACTATGCAGACTAATTAAGCACATTTAAGTAGTATATTGTATTTGAATTTGCACATGTATTGCATTACACTCCATGTGGTCAGCTTAAACGATGTGTTCACGTTAAGGTTAGAAATGTAGAAAGGCTACGTTAAAATGCTTTAATAATTTAAACAAGCTGACAAATGTTTATGTTGGAAACGCCTTTGTCTGATATCAAAACTAAAACTTTATATTGTCCTGTTTAGTTAAGACTTCAGGAGCAATTAAAGAAAGATACTTGGGTATCACAGCGCTCCGCAACTTTAACTGCATCAGAGACTCATCTGTTAGTCTCGGTAACTTCCTCGCACCACTAATTGCAAAGCTTCCTCGCGACGAATATTTAAATTTCTTGCAAACTTACTTTTAATTGGTTGAGATAAAATTATTGCACAGTTCAGTTTTCTGATTCTTCTTAAGTAAATTTGATTGTAGATTTTTATGAAATTAAACATTTTTAATCTCTTATTTATTTTGTACAGTTTAATGTAAATATTTGTTGGATTATTTGCTTCAGTTTTAATTAAAAGGGGTTTTAGTTCGGAACAAATAGGTTTTCTATTAACGGTCCTAAACTTAGGCATTGTATGCAGTGGCCGCGCTGTGCGGGGTGCGGGGTGCGGGGAGCGGCTCTCGGTCGCGGCTCGTTAAACTTTATCGATATCAGGCATCGATCCGTTCAGATTGCGGCCGCCAGCCCCCGGGGTGATTTGAAAAATACCGGTAAATATCTAGTCTAGCCAATTTAAAAACATCGAAAACTACTCCCGTGCTAAAGTGCATATTCCAATTCTAAATCGATTTCACTAGAATTTTTAATTGCTCTAAGATTTATGAGGCAACTTTAATTGAGTATTGGAAATTTTATGTGATCTTCAATTTGATGAGCGATTTATGAGAGATTTTTTAAACACAAAATAAAACAAATGTATATTCTATAAGTACACGAATGTGGTTAGACTACACGAAAATAATAGCTATATTCAAATTAATGTGTTTAAATACTTAAACTTGTTTTATTATGTTCCGCAGGTACTCTTACCCTTGAAGATTTCCCTGAAAAAGTCCATTAACGGCTTTCCCTTAGCTACATATTTTTCATGATTGAAATATGAATCTAAGCAGCAATCGCAAAAAATATGGAATATTATGTCACTCCAAACCCCACGTTTAATGGACGGGCCATGGACCTTGGGCCACGAAAAAAGCGATTTACTCATTTTGTAAATTTCCAAAGAATATAAAATCTGCTAGGTAAATAAAATAGCCCATGTAAACACTAAAAAAACTAATCTAGTATCAAATTTGGATTTAACAAATATGTTAGCATATATAAAGATCGTAATAATTTGTTTTTTTTTTCAGTACACTATGATTGACCGCGCAGCTGGTGGGTGTACCGCGCTGCCGCTGCCGGCGGATCCATTCCCCTCACGTAGCTCCCTCCTCTTACATTTTATTGACCGCTCGCTCCGTCTTAGAAAATGTTTTGCGTCAGAGAACAAATATTGCTTCGCTACGTATCGAACGGGTTTTAATATCGAGTTTTTAATCCTCTTAAATTTGAAATATTTAAACAATATTATACGAGTAGATAAATACTTCAAACTAAGTCTTTGTTTCAAGTGTTTACTTCATATCAAGAGTATTAAAATTAATTATAAGTAACTAAGTTGTAATATTGATCCTATGTATAAGTCTTATATCTCAAGTAGGTAAGTATTTTATATGTGAATGTTCGATACGTTTCTACTTACAGTTAGAGCTCCTTAGAGATAACATGTGAAACTACGCGCGTATCCCGTCGCTCCCACGGGCAGTATATGTCTTTATTAATTGGGATCGTGCGAAAGCTGTCGCCATTTTTACCGATATGCGACGAGCGCGTCGCCCGGGCCCTGCGCTAGGCTTTGCAGCAAATAGAACAAAAAGTCATTCGGTAAATAAACGTTCAATTTGTCGTTTCGAATACTTACCGATTCAATATTAATATTTATTGAACCTATTCAGTTTTAAATTCTTTAATTATTTAACTAATAGTGTAACTAAAAAGTAGCCCTTTAAAATTTTAGGAATATGGTTGTAATAAAATTTAATTAATTTCTTTTAGTTTTGTTATATCAGTACAACATTATATGTAGGATAGTTTATCATGAGATATATTTAAAAAGGGGCGCTCAGATATTATACTATAGCAACCATGTTAGAGATACGATAAAGTAGCCACATTGTACAGTTGCTCAGTAAGCAGGCCGTGAAACTGATTTAGTCAGAGGACGATCCCCTCGGTCGACGACCCGCGGCTGCTTCTGCTTGCTAACTCTCACAAGCGTATTCGAATATGTTTAATGAAGCAAATGAGAATATAACGTGATGTGAATTAATTTAAGATTTGATCGAACTAACAAAGAAAATTTATAAAATCATTGTAAATCATGACACCCTTGCACTGTATAAGCATGATTATATGTCCTGGTAAATTAAATAATGTAATAATATAAAAATACAACTATAATAATAAATAATAATAATAAATCGTTTATTTAATAAACGATTTATTATTGTATTGTATATGTGTATTTAAATTGAAAGCTCACTGCAATTAAAGTCACCAAGTTTTATTCTGCCTTTGATGTTACATTAAAATGTTCATACATTTGTTTGTAAGAGAAATGTCAATATTATGTGAGCATCAAAACGAATGCTGGAAGACTTTAATTAGTTCTTTCGAAAGTACGTTATTTTAATAACTTTTTTTAAAATTTCTTGTTAACATTCCTAATAAGCTTGAAGGTTGTGGTAGGATATGGTTTAAAACAATAAGCAAATGACGGGATTCGAACCGATTACCCCTAGATCATTTATCCGTACCTTTGCCTACTAGGCTATAGGCGCTGTGTTACCATTGTTAAATATTTTTTTTCATCAGTATATGTACGGTAAGCGATGGATCTATAACTAGTCGTTGTAGTCACTACATCTCAGTTTAGCCGTTATTTATTTCAAGAAATATGTTTGTTAAAAAGTTACTCGAAGTCATTAATTGGTTTATTTGGCGTTAATTGCTTTCCGCGATCGCCGCGTGCTTTTATGCGGCGCTAAGCGAGTTTTAATCACCGCCCCTGCCGCAGCCGTGCCGCCTCGCCTGCCTCGCCGCGCCTCGCATAGAGACCTCCTTGATTGACATCTTTATAAAAGGATTATTTTACAGTATTTATTAATTTAAGTCTTGGGCTGAGGTGGCCCGTGATCGAGAAAGGTAGAGGCTCTTATTGTCGGCCAAGCCCCATCTTGTGTTGATGCCCCACTTTATTATTAATATTAAATTAGTAATATTATTTGTTGTCTCTTTTGGTTTATCTGAGTAGTCGAACGACGGTCATTCTTACTGTCGAGAACATAAACTATTTTTAAAATTTTTCGTATTATGAATTTCGATTTATTATAAATGGAAGTAGTAAAATAAGCAAATACAATTGGAACACAAAGCCACAACATCGGCGTGGTTGGAGCGATATTAAGCGGCGCGAGGACAGTTTCATTTGCATTAGAAAATAAAAATGGCCGCCATTTGTCGCTACTCGCTACAACAACGACCAGAGACAGCCAGAGAGCATTATTTATTGTTTTATTTTATTTACCACAGTAAAGTTGACTTATTTATTCAAGTTATTACGGTTACAATTTACACTGAATTAAGACATACATGTCGGTTATCAGTTTTTACATGTAACTTATTATCAGTGTTATTTTTTATATTATATTCTAAATATTCAATCTTTTTGATAAAAAATTTATTATGGGATAGGTTTTTTTAAGAATGCCGATAAAAATTGGACAACAATTAGGAAATTATAAAAATTGCATTCAAATAATTGTAAGTAGGATCCGGAAGTGTGTACCACAATCCGACTGGACTTTCGCGTAGATGAATCTTTAATGTATATAATATATTGCAAAGCCTCCTCTTGAAAAAATATAAAGATGTTAATCTTTTTTGTTCGTTTTTCCTTAGTAATACATCAAGGGTGAAAAAAATATCGCAGCAAATAATAAAGATCTTTTATTTAGTAATTCCGCGGACCAAAGGAGACAATTCAGTTTCCTCGAAACGGTTCGCAAAGATTTCGCAATTTACTTGGCAAACTTCTTGTCACCGAGTCCTTTATACTCGTTAAAGAAAAATATCCACCTCGCTGGGAATTTTATTATTTAGCCACCGGGGTCTGTGATTCCCGAAAAAGTGCTTTTACGCGATAGTACCGTTTGCTGTAGCCATTCTACCTTTTACGGTCAGATACAAGTGTATCTTGAAGCTCGGTTCCTGTTAGAAGTCGCCTTACAACACAAGTTCTTGTGAACCTCGTTAACGATATGATCGACCACCGTCGGAGCAATTCTGCCATAATAAAGTATAAGTTTCAATAATAGCTTTAAAGCGTTCTAGATAATTATGGGTTATCAAATATTTATACATATTAAAGATAATATATATTAAATAGTTGATAAGTTCCATGTTGAATACCTCGCTTGTTTAGATCACAATGCAATAAAAAGCGCTTTTGTACCCTCCGTAACGACATCGTAACGATAATCGAGTGATTTTGATTAGCTTTCATATCATCCGTTGCCGCCAAAATAATTCCAACGTATACTTATTGTTACCATCTTATAAAAGAACTAATAATAATGTTATATCCGATATCTTTTTATCCGAGTACAATATACATAGAATTATATACTTATTTATTTCAATTATATAAATTGATATAATTCATAGTAAAATCTTATTTATATTCCGCTTGTTCTTATCAAGGCAATAAGTGACTAAAATAATGAAAATTATTTGGTTTTGGTTATCTTAAAGAATAACATTTAATAAAATCGTTATTTTGACAATGTTAAAATCGTGAAGTATAAGAGTCCTTATTTACCGTGTCTACCGTTCACAGTCCGCGCTGGATAAAGTTTTAATTGATCTCCGATTGTTCGGACAATACAAGCATGCAGAGCTCTACTACAATACGCCGATATTTTACATACACTGACTTTGTCGTACAATAACTCATACATATCAAACTATTGCTTTGTCGATTATTGTTCTTAATCGTGTATTGTTATTTAGAAATGCCATACATTAAAAACATCGTACTTTTCTTTATGCTACAATATTAGTCTTGTAGAACCTTCATCTTACTACGATTATGGTAACGCCTACATTTGAAATATAACTATACTACTATGATATTTAATTTAACAAATACACATAAAGATTTAAAAAGTCGTTAAAAATATTTAAGAAAGATTTTAAGTAGTCCTAGGTTTAAGTTGGCTGTTACTATGGGATTTATTTACATTTTCTGAGTAGCAAGAAAAATGCGGGCTTACACGGAGAGCGGTGAACGAATAGCTCTTGCTCAATATATCTTTTATCCAGAGCGCGCCGTGAACATCCACCAGGAGGAATAACACTCTCATCTCATTATTGTAATAATTTACATCATTTAACTTACAAAGCTGTTTATTTCGTTTCAATGAAGTTTTAGTAATGTAATCCAGTTTTTATACTTATTGTATAATAATAAGTTCAAATATTAAAGTAATACTGTTCTGCTATAAGCAATGTAAAATTTGACAAGATTCACTCGAATAATACGCTCAATTAAACTTGATGATTGCTCTAAATATAGGTTTCAAATAGCATAGCAATAGGTTAAATAATCTGTCCGACTATTCTACTGATTTAATTTAAGTACAATCCTCTTTCCGCGTATTCCTCAAACCGCAGCCTAAGGTTGAGTCTGAGCTAACATTAAGAATCTTTTGTCAACAGAATTTTGCGCGCGACCCGTTCCAAGGACTCAATCCATTAGAAAGTGTACGGAGGAGCGAGTCGCGGTGGTTATCCCGGGACCCATCTTAATGGAGAGGCTCTGCCGGCGCTCGCCGCGCGCCAGGATTACTGGGATCGAACCCTTTCTTATTTTTAAGCATGTTTTAAATCTCTTTAAGTGCTGACAGGTTTCTGGGAATTCGCTATGGATTGCATGTTTAATGTTGGATTTTTACTTGTTCGTTTAAATACATTATTATATATGCGAGTTCATTTTATTTATCTTATACTTAAGGAAACAAATTCCGAGCAAAAAGATAAAACCACGAGTCGTGAATTTGATAGAGAATATTTTAGTTTCACTATCATTATAATGGGAGGCCATTAGAGTTTTTTGTGTACGTGAGAATCTGGCATTTCGTTACATTGTGCGGAATTTTACTTCTATCGTACTACACAGCGATTCCGCCGATATCGTCTTCAAGACATTATCTTATGTTTGAAAAAACAAAACGTATTAATTGAAGAAGTTTAATGTCGAATTAGTAAAAAAGAATCGCACATTTTATGAGTAAGACGATTCTGAAGACTGGAACACAAATAACTTATAGCATTTTTTGAAATTATCACCAACTGTATTTCACAATATAAATAAATTCAAAAAATAGGCAATTTAATAGTTTAGTTATAAGTGAACCCAAAATTTCCTCTACGCTGGAGACACATTTCTAAAGCAAGATGTCATACAGAACCAATCTAGATTGTCTGGTGTGTGACAACTTCATCTCATTTGGTATCTTGATATAAATTACACAATTAAACAAACAGCTATATTTTATTTCTTGAAAAAAAAAATATCCATAAGAGACGACGGCTAATGTCGTTTAATTTCTAATAAGTCACAAAAATCCAATAATCATATAATGTGCTCAAGGTTTAGTGAGGGGCGAACGTACATACAGCCAAAAACTTGATATTAAATTCCTTAACTTTGCTTATAAGGCGGGATGAGTTTGTATTTTTAATCAAAGGTATTTTGTGCAGATTAATAGCATTCTCCTGTCCAATGGCGGACAGAGGTTACACTAACATCATTTCATTTTGACACCTGATATTGCTGAATGACAATATATTGTTCTTCTTCTATAAAAACTCGTAACAAGTAGGGAAGTTTCACATTATTTTAAAACACATGTCGGAGGTCTTTTATCGCACAGGTGCTACAAGGTGACAAAATCTATCTAAAGGTGGTTGTACTATAAGCCCTAGGATCTGAACTGTTTAGGCCTTTTTTTTTAAATATCTACCGATGCATACGTCAATAACATATATTTATGAGTATGACTGTACCATGAGTAATGACGGAGCAGTAGTATTGTTCCTGCCTACTAAAAAAATACTTTTCATGCGATGCCTACGATGCGATACCGAACTGTGGACGCTTAGCTTTAAAGGCTCTGATGTTGATTAGCGTACAGAAAACCACTGAAAGTAGTTCAGCTAATATCAAATTAAACATAATATGTGTTAACTTCACATATTAAAATGAATGTTGTTCCCGATACCACAGCGCGCCTGTGTGAGTTTGTGTCTCGTGTGAGTTATAAAATGTAAACAAGAAAATAATTATAACATTAACTAAGCAAAAGATTTTGAAACTTTGATTAACTTTTATTTAACTTCTCATTGATGTGGTATTGATTAGTCACAAGTTAAACATGATTTAAGTTAAGTTAAGTAAGCCTAGTATTTAATCACATACACCTAACTTAAACGTTTACTTATTTCATACATGAATTATAATTTTTGTTGTCATAATGAAGTTTTTTGAAGTACTTTTAACTAGAAGTACATTTAGTATTGTAGTTTATGAGCTGTATAAAACACATAGAAGTCGTAGAACAAGTAAATAGATACGATATTCATCCCCCACGGGGACGAAGTCGCGAACGCTCTCTAGTTTATAAAATGTTTTAACTTTTAGAAATATTATCTAGTATGGCTACTAAATATTTTTCAATTCTTACAAAAGAACGTTACTAGGGAGATTATAGGGAAGGTCGCTACGTAATTGGGTTAATCTGCTTAAGAAACGCCGGCAACGATACAAAAATTTGACGAGTCGTAGAGAGCGACGTAAGCAAGTTGTGTCATCGCAAGTTTTACTAAAACCTCTGAGGGATTACAGTCTTTTAAAAGTGATAGATTTAATTTAGATCAGTTAAAAAGTTGACAAATTAAAATTTTTATCTAATTGTAAAAACTGAGGGAACAATATGTTTTCCTATGGATATTTCGGTAATGGAAAATGTCCGTACGGTATTTTCTTACGAGAAGTTTTATCTGTGATAGTCAACTATTTTTTCCTTGCGGTTTCATAGAATTCATCTCGTGAGGCACTTGTTTGACACACACATACGCACATAAGTCTATCTAGTACAAGAAATTCAAAAGAAACGATGAAAATGAATAATTTTACTATACAAATAACTTGTGCCATTAATATGAAGATAACAAGTTTACTAAGATTTATTATGAACTTATTTTTGTCAAGTCGCCATTGGAAAGGTTAACAATAAAGTGAGTTGAAGCAGAAATCGCAATTTGTCTTAAGTTTGCGTCGCGCTTTCATATTTCATTGATAATTGCTTTTGCATGAATTGCGCCGCCGTCGGTTCTCGGCCGACTCTAATCTGGTTTGGCCACACTTTTATCTCCAACGTTAAGTATTAAGAGATGGCGCGTACTGAGGAAATTTACATTTAGTTCAATTTTTTATATTATTATGTTTAGTTTTTATTACGAAGAAATAGGGGAACGATGACAATGTTAACAGGAACGTTTTCGAACGAGATGCCACGCATTTACATTAAGAACATAGTAAACAGTGGTTCCCTGTTGGTTCTAAAGCTTGAACGAATCACCAGATAGTTTCATAGACACGTTCCGTACTCTGTTGATTGGTCTCTTCAGTTTATTTGCCCCCGCTGGGAGGTGATCACCCCCTTGTATTAGGGTTTCGTTTGTCCATGTGTAACACCGATGTCGGCGAGGCACGTCCGCGGCGCCGGCGGCCGTCGAGTGTCTAGCGGTCGCATCGCTACAATGTGATTGCGCCCGCCGGCTCATCACTCTCGCACTATTTACACTGAACTTATACGGTCATAGAAAGGATTTACGTTTAATATGGGCGAAGTAAATTAATTACAAAGGTATTCAGTTTTAGAATATTTAAACTTAGCGATAAAATTAAATTGAATAAAGTATTTGCGTGCAATAAAAAGCAACAAACATAGATATTTCTTACTTTGTAACAACAGCCTTTATTTTACAGAAATGTTTTAGATATTCCAATTGTTTCAACTAGTCTATATTGTAATTTTTATTCCGTCGCTATAACCTGTTAAATCTTAATGATCTTTGTATCATTAATTCATTGTATAATAAGATGAAGATACAAAAGCCACCAGTAAAACCCTCTTAAACAAATTCACTGGTATCGTAAAGAGATCGTGCGTCGCTTCCCCCGCGCGACCTCTGGAATTATTTTGGCAAAATGTCGTCGCTCAGAAAAATTCAATTAGGAGAGAACCATTTCTCTTGGAACTTAATTAGTGGATTGGAGTGATTCAGGTTTCACGGTGAAATTAATTTGCGGCTTAAATACCATACATTTCATCTAAAAGAAAATTTAGTAATAACTTAAATATTTCTATCTGGAATACTTTATTAACATTATTCTTCTTGTAATACGCTTTTAAAATTTTATATTTATTATAATCACTGATCAATATAGTTCGCATTTCATCGTAGAAATAACATATATGAGTACTGCAGTATCTGTTTAGTCACATATAATGAAAGGAATAACTATATATTTATTCTTCATCATCATCATCATCATCAGCTCACACTGTACGTCCCAACTGAGCTCGAGCTCGGAGCCTACCCTAAGTTAAGGGTGATTCTTAATTCTTACAAATATTATAAATGCGAATGTTTAAATGGATGGATATATGTTTGTTACAACAAAGTTGTATCAACAACGGCTGCGTGGATCTAGTTAAAATTTGGCATACATGTAGAAAAAACTCTGAAAGAACAAGTAAACAACAAAATAAGCTTTGTTTTTTCGGTTTTGGTTGTTGTTTGGTATTCGGCGGGGACGGAATCGCGGGCGACAGCATGTATCTCGGTGATATAGAAATCTCTGTTGCACTTTAATCTTATCCGTGCCAGATCTGCGATGTCTTCTGATCCCGGAATATTTTTGATGTATAGCTTCAAAGACTCTGATTATAGAAAGGGATCAACCCGATATAGGTAGTCTTTGATAACTATATCTATTCGTTATTAAAAGAGTATTAAAGGACGTTTCAACTGAGAACGATGAAACGTCTTTGTATCGTGACGTCTTATCTATTTTACATAAAGTACCTTTGAGGTGACAATTTGTTTAAAGTCTCGCTAAACAGATTGGCGTTTAAATTGATAGATAACTTAGAAATTCTTGTAATTAAAAAAAATGGTTATAGTTGTAGTTCCTTAGGGGTATATAGCGTCGGTGGCTCAGTGGTCTGGAGCGTCGGTGGCTCAGTGGTCTAACGCTTGACTTGCAATCTGCAGGTCCTGGGTTCGAATCCCGCCATGTACCAATGTGTTTTTCGATTTCCGATTTACATATGTACATTTATCCGACGTTCTTACGGTGAAGGAAAACATCGTGATGCAACCTGCACATATTTGAGAAGAAATTCAAAGATATATGTGAAGTCAACCAACCCGCACTTGGCCAGCGTGGTTAACTATGCCCTAATCACCCCTAAGTTAGGGTAGGCTCCGAGCCCCTCGGGAACGTATAGTGAGCTGATGATGATGAGGGGTATATAAAAAGATATGTATACCAAAAACTTACTACGAGAAAATCTATTTTATTGTTCATGATTATCTTTATGACGACATAGCATGTATTTTTTTCTTAATTTTTGCATAGTTTGTGTCAATGTTCATAGTTTATTAGTTATTTGTTGCGATATTTGTATGGATTAATTATGTTATTTAGCATAAACATGTATTTTGCAGCTATTCAATTGATTCGTTGAATTCACTTTGTATCCGAAGTCTGCTGGGATCATAAAGCTTTTAGAAACTTTCGTTTAATGCTTACGATACGGGAACGATACGATTTTAAATATGTGTCAGATATATCTATTTTAGAATTTAAGCAGACGAAAAACCAAGATTACGTAGCAGGATATGCAACTTTAAAATTACACCGAAGTTAAATGGAAATTATCTTTTAAACACGACGCATAAATAGGAAGGAAAAATGGTGCTGCCGGCAGCATAAATGTACTTGCTTAATTACTATTGATGTTAATAAATTAATACTAATAAGTCTTGGACTGTAACATGGTTTATTTCACAAACGTAGTGCATGAGTCGCTCTGGATTAAGTTTCAATCGGTGCAGCCGCTGCAAAAGCACTCTTGCCTTTGAAGGCGCAACGTAAATTAGTATTCAATGATATGAGCCAAGCCAGCATACGGAATCAAATATAATTGATAACGTCACATCATGATATAAAAAATATTCATCAGTTTACTGGTCTTTAATATTTACATTTGTAATCCTGTAAAGAGTTATAAGCTACTGTGTTTAGATAAAATTTATGATTTCAAAAAGCTCTACTCTATCTAAAAGCGAAGAGATATTTCAAAGAGGTAATATTAATTTGCTGAAGGAGGCACTTACTCGTACCTAAACCAAGCGGCGTCATTAACAAAATCAATATTGTTCTTGACGGAAGCATTCTAAGAAGATTATGTCCATTACGTTTTGCTTCTCGCTTTAATTGCTTGTCGATCTTCAGCAGAGATAGCCTTACAAGTATGGGTTTTTTTTTAATTTAATTTGGAGGTTTTGATGGAGAAGCTTTTACGTAAACACTCTTTCATATAAAGTCGATTAAAACATTGTATGTAAATTATGTTATTTAAAAAATAATGCACACGTTATTAACACGATATCCCGGTTGTAGCTTTTTCTTGTAGATACTGTACATACCTTCTTCTGTAGTGAAATAAAGTAAAAAAAAACATTGTCTAGGCCGAGGTGGTGAGGAGGTGAGGGCGCGAGAGCGGGGCCGCGACACTCGCGGTACTCACCGCGAGGTCAAGGTCACCGCTTTGTTTTTTCCACTACTCATTGGTTTAAGTGTCAAGCATTAGCGATAGAATACTATCGACGTAAATGTAAACGACATAAAACTTAAAACATATAAGTGGATATTGACGCTACTAACAAAACAGTAGTATTTATTTTCGCGTATGTTTTATGCATGTGGGTTTGTACATACCTTTGTGACGACCTAGAGCCTAAAAAACTGCACTACGTAGTTCGTATTCTTTGTCGGAGTGTCATAGGGTTGATATATAACATCGGCACAAAACAAGTTACCCGGTATTACTTGCGATAATCAATCCCGTTCTTATACAGCGTCTTCCCTGAACTTTTGTTATCGTGAAACAAGGCTGACACTTCCAATTAATTTGCTTGGGTTTATCCACACTCTATTGGATTTAAGTTAGGCTAGTCTTGATTTGACTAATGGTGCCACGTTGTATGTATAGCTTGATTTGTAAACGCATTATCATCGACTCGTACGAATTGACGACCATCAATTTTTTAATAACGTAAGTTCCCAAACGAGCCATTAGCCACCGGAGTTCGCCAAAATAGGGAAGCGAATGATATCTAAAGACATATGTAATTGCAGTTGAGTTGTTTACCTTTAAGTAACGGAGGAGAGGAAATTCATACGTGAGTTAAATAGGTGTAATAAAAAACTAAATCGCAGTATCCTTTATTTCAGGGCAAAGTTAAGAAGCAATTCGTTACGTCCTCCCGTTACTATCTTCTAAGGACTACGTCAAGTTATGTGACGTGAATTTTAAACATCCCCCGCCGTCAAGACAAATGGCGACTTAGCTCTGAGCTCGAGATTTTAATAAGTAGCTTTTGTCTTAACTTGTCACTACGGCGCGCCTAAAGTAGATGGATTAGAATTGATAATAATCACTTATAAAAAGTTTTAATAGTTAAGATAAATTGTAGTTGACGAGAAGTTCACCCGGTCATTTAGAGGTTCAATATAAATATATGTAAATGTATGTTATTGCAACAAAATTCCATGTACTATTTGTTAGTTTTAGTTTATATTAATTATTTTAGGTAACTTTCATAATTTATATATTTAGCTTAGTTATTTAAATACTTTTATTATTTACTAAGTAGAGTCCGCAACATTATTTCCGGCCGAGACAGGAATGAATTGGAGATATTTCCGCATTTTCATCTGATTAGTGTAGTGAATAAAATTTAATACTCGGTCGCTCCGGTATATGAGCAATACCAAGAGACCGATTACTCATGTGCCATCTTTTCGTATAAAAATACTCAATCGCACTTTTAATTGTTTTTAAATGATAATTTTAATATGTCTTATTTATGTAATAGGTGTATGTTAGTGACGTAGGTCTGTTTAAATTAGTGTACACGGCTGTAGGAGTAATGCGCGCGACGCCATTACGCCGTCACTCTGCCGCCGGCTTACGTCGTTTGATGGATGGTCTCCATTAGACCTGACGACACTTTAAGCGCACTTCTTTCTCCTAACTAGTATATCACACTATCACACATCACATCTCGCCCTCTCACTTTATAATATACCCAATTTAAGTAACGAAATTTAAATTATGACGTTCTTGTTGTTAAATACTAATAATAAAACAAAAGTGGTTTTACATATTGAATCCACTTCCAACTTGCTAAATTGTGAACTTTGTATGAAAAGTATTATATTATATTAGTATAAGTATATTGTATGGGAAGATTTTTTTTAATGAAAGGGCCTTGATTTAAATAGTTACGAAATTAATAAATGCTTTGTGTACCATTGTAATGAATTTACTGTAATTAATGGTGTAAAGTGAGTTGTCACAGATGTACACTGTGATGCAATTGGGACAACATGCTGTAAACTACTAATTTATTCTGACAGCCATTACCGTGACATGTAATTGTCAAACATAACATTTTTTGTATTAAAATTCTTGTATTGTATTTGGTTACAGTTGAAACCGAGAACTTTAATTAATATCTACTTATGTGTAGCTTATAGAGTTAATGTTTTGTGCGTAATTTGTCAGAAATGTATAAAAATTCTTATACTCTAAAGTAATGTTTTCTAAGGTGATATGCAGAGAAAAATTTAATGGTAGTATATTACTTCAAAGTGAACACTTAGTGAACATTTTCATGTGTTGGAATTGTGTTAAATACATTGTGGTGGTTGTGTTTCACTCGAGACAGAACAATGTTCTCGGCATGAAGTGCTGTGTACTTCAGGATACATTTAACACTCCGCTTGCGATGGACGACTCGCGTGCGGTAATTTATAAAAGAAATTCACGTTAAATTTTGCCCGTAAAATATTTTGCGGAAGCTGAAGTATGAATTATTGTGATGTAATTTATTTAGCTACTAAGTATTTTTCGACAAAAATCCTCTTTTCCAATGGCAACATATTTTAATTATAGATTTAAGAAAGCAGAAGAATAACATTTCATATAATTCATTTTGTATGTAAATAACATTATAGCTAACAATATCGGTTAGTCCTTTCAGCTGTTTCTTGACAAAAATTAGGTTACTACGGGCTACGAGATCGCTACGCGTGGGTGTAGATCTACTACGGGGCTACAGCGTAGTAGGGGCGTGTCTTTTGTTGTTATTTTGACGCCAAGCTGTCTGGTACACTCAAGCATTTTGTGTACAATTCTACGAAGTACTACCTAAATAATTACAAGTTAATCAATTGATTTTTTAATGTAACAAATCATAAGTGCAACAATAAATGTTTAATACATTTTAATCTGACTATAGGAAAGAATAAGAGCGGAAATTACTTGTTTTGTTGTTAAACAACAGACGCTCTTAGGAGAATTATTAAACAAATTTCATTATTTTTCTATGTTAACATTTGCCTCAAGAAATGAAAAGAGAATTGCAAATACGTTCAAAACAAATATTTTTTTTATTCGAACAAGTTATTACAACTTTTGAAATTCGTTCAAATTAATGAATAAACATTGTTATTGGCATTGACACAGCCGTCGTAAGAGGCTTTACTTGTTTGTATGTGCCACAAAATGCTGAGTTGTTGTCAGTGATGTGTGATAGATAAAAGCACGTTTTCCTTTGTTCAACCATACATATGTAAATAGACAAGACAAGACATTAAATACGAAGTTAGAGAAACATTTCGACTTAAGGAATCTAAGTACTTAAATAATAACTAACTTTGTAGTTAGATAAAAGAGGAGTTGTTTAAATACTAATTACAGTTCAAGAAAATTTTAATAATTTGTGTTCTTGTTACTCTAACTAATCAAAAACAATGGTTAACAACTATATTGCTTGATCTTAGTAGTTTTTTCTTAATTTCAAGATCGTTTCGCTTTCCTTCATCGAAGCATAATTCTTTTTAAAGGTCGACTTGAAAGTTAGATTAATATGTTGTTTCTTTTATAGATAAATGAATTGCACGTGTTATTTAATAAAACCGTATCTGAACAACCGTTCCTTATATCAATTTGTGATAAATAGCACGTAGAAAAAATACACGTATGTACCATTCGTGCGTAACCCAACAA
>NW_013532703.1:16010292-16040001 GCF_000836235.2 Papilio xuthus
CCGCGCACGTCCGCTACACTCGTACAGAACATTGTTACTTTTGGGTAAGTTATTATATATTTATTCTTGATTAATTCATTTTATACTTTATTTTTTATTTTTTTCATTTTGTATTTTTTTTTAATTTCCTTAGATTTGTTTCAGTGACATTTTTGTTATCGACACAAGAGGTGAGGTATCGGAGGAACCCCTTGCCGGATTTTTTCAATTCGCTTTCAGAAAATATTTTACTTAAAAACTTTATTTTTTATATTTCTCCTAAGCGTCGTCTGTAATTATTATATAAATAAAATGTGATATATTTTAAATTCAAGTTATATTGAATAAATATTTAAGTTATCCTCCTTAACAGTGGGATATCTATATTAATAATAATTTATTATCACTCAAGTTTTAACTTAAAAGAAATAATAAAGTTAGTATTTAAAGTAAATCTGTAAATTAAAATTGTAAGTTATTAATTTCTTAAATATTTAATTACTTGATGTAATATTTAAAAGATATGAATCTCAAGTGCTCAATTATTGTTCAAAAAATTATTGCACTAAAAACAAAAAGGATCTTTTTATATATGAATCATTTAATATGAAATATTATGTTTGTTATATAATTTTATTTTGTATACGCGAGGCTTTCAAATTAATTAAGTTTACATACTTTAAATAATTTTCATTACATTTTCTTATCTATTATTTAGTTGTTTTATTTGATGATTGTTGTTAAACTTAGCAAACTTAGCTAAGTTAACCGGATTCCTATGAAAAATCTTTGATAAAAAAAATCATAAACATTATTTTTATGTAGAATAATAATTAACATTAAAATAATTTTCGTAATTCAAAGAATTAATATATTTGTTTAATTACCTCACAACATTTTATAATAATTCCTGCTTAGTTACGAGACTCGAGATAAATTGATTATATTAATTAATTACTGGCCTCCAAAATATTTAAATTAACCTCTAATTGGGCTTTTAAAGTAAGCAATCTTTTTATGATTTTACATTTATCTTTATACTTACATGAAAGTGTAAGCAAATATTATTTTTTTAAATGTGTTTAAAACTTTTTAAAATTTTTTTTTTATGTGAGAAGGATACAAAAAATCACATACATGTGATATCCACAATAAAAACTTTTGGTTTATAATTGTTGCTTTGATATAAACCCAAAGCTAATACGGGTATCATGGGCTCTAAGAGCTTTAAATAGTTGTCTTACGTCCAATTAATAAATTTATTATGATCATAAAACAGCAAAGAAAATAAATGTTATAACATCCTAATCTCCTTCAAAGAACACCTTGGAACATTTAAATCCTACATCTGTCAAATGTCATACGCTGTCTTACTTTAACCTCTCAAGAGAGAGTAAGACGAACTATTCAAGGGTACGCAGTCTTCAGAAGTAGGTCACGCAGAACTGACATCTGGACATGGATTTAATTCCCATATCTCTGATTTAATTTGACAATAAATAAACGGATTTATCTGTCAGTAAAATCACTTTCTTACCTTCAGTGTAATCGTCTAACAAAAGTTACAAAGAACTATTTTGATTTGTTTTAAAATTTTAAATGAAATTAAAGTTCTCTACATGATAGTAAAATTCGTTTTTGAATCCATTTCTGGCCGTAGCACTTTGTTGCCAATCTAACAAACTTTATAAAAAAACCATACAAAATCAAGTCGCTTTTTCTTTAACATTCAGCATCACTTTCCTGTTAGTAATCGGATTTGTACAATTTAATGCTGACTGTACAAACAACATAATATTTTATGAAAATTATACCGTATTTTAGTTAAATCAAAAAAATAAATAAAACATTCTGCTTACATAGCTCTTTGAAAATTCCTAAAGATCATTATAGGGTTGGTTTTCACATAGCTTTTTAATCTACTTGATATAAAAAGCAATAAAAGTGAGTTGAAGCTGAAATCCCAATTTGCCCAAACTTTGTTCTGTCATCGTCTTGCAACTTTCATTATAACTGATTTATCAAGAGATATGGACATCTGCTCAGTTACCCGACATAAATTTAGTTACTCTAGTATCTTTTCTAAAACAGTAAAAAATTAAGAACTTTGTAAAAAAAAACTTTAATTTATTTTTTCACTCGAATTAATTCCTACTCAATTGGTCCCATCGATTTTTAATGTATTGTTGTGAATTTAACATTTATATTTGGTTCAATAGGTGTAACATAAATTAATTATGATAATATTTTTAAATGTTGAGATGATATATCTTTATCTCACCTTTTTATAAGATTCTGTGCGCGACAGTTGTGTCCGCTAAGTTGGATTTGTGCCAACAACTCGAAAGCTTTCATCGCTTTTTGTTATCTACTGAATCTCAATGTGTATAACTAATTTATACTTATTATGTGTAACTTAAAGTTTTAATATGTTGAATAATGACATTAAAGTAAGATAAATTTGTTTGCTGCGTCAAATTTCATCAAGATCCGTTGCGCCGTTTCGGAGATACCTTCAAACAAACATACATCTAAACATTCGCATTTATAATATTAGTAAGATATATAAATTTTTTCTTTTAAATTTGTTAGTACGTAAATCTGTTGTCTTAATAAAATTTAAATATTAACTATCTTGGTTTGAACACATAATATTTCTTTAAAAAAAAAACTACGTGAAAAACGATTTTTACGATGCCCTATAAATTTAACATTCAAAGGACCAGATTTGAGAAGATCTTTTACAAAGATTTTAATGTAAGCAAAATTCGTCGAATAAGTTGAAAGACATCAAGTAACATAAATTGGATTAGACAAAGGCTTGTGTTAATTAAATACCAACCTGTCGACCTAATTTAATTTTAAAAAGAAAAATCATTTCAAGTCCGTTATGGAGCCTTAGTCATTTTATAACATTTATGAAGTGAGTAAACAATTTTAATAAGCTTTTTGATTTATACTATTTTACTTAGCACCTATTAAATAAAATGAAGGCTTGCGTCGTTAATAAATCAAAATTTTCCTTCACAAACAAATGTTGTAACTTACTTCATATTTTTTTTAGCTTAGAAATAACTTAGATTTATGTAAAGCAAACATTTATGCACATCTATAGATCCAGAAAGTTGTCAGTTTATTTGGCAGTAAATTGGATCATCCTGTATAAACTTCTAAAATCTTTATTATAATAATGTAGTCTTAATATTTATATCACGAATTTATCTTTTTTTTATGTACTCGTGCAGACGTTTTGACTCGTTAGTGGTAAAGTTTTAGGAAGCGAGCGCTCGTTACTCTTCCAAAGCTTTGTGGTAGCAATGTCTTATAATTTCTTAACGTAATAAAGATTCTTCTTTTGAGGATGCTTGTAATATTTGATAAAGTTCGTAATAAGTTATATAAGCTTCGGAACTTCCTTTCGAGCTTTTCACCGCTTTTGCAAATAACGACATAAACGAGATTTTATCGTACATCGATGGCGTTTGTGAAACATCTTTGAGTTCGAACATCCTACCTTTTAACTTGTCAAAGCTTACTGTTCTCTGTTTCAGTGGCAGTTTTTACATATTTCATATATTTTACTTTTCTTACACACTAAAATGTTTACTATCCACAAGGTTCTATAGTGATGGTATGTAGATGCCTTTACAAATTTCAATCTAGCAGCAAACCGTTCGACACGATTTTGGTAATGGATTTCAGTATCTATCGCATACTACTCACTCAACATCTGACAGAATTATTGAGTTATTACTGACAGATAAATTAGATCAAAATATTGTAACGTTTCTCGATAGTTTGTAAAAATTTTTGCCTGTAGATGTTTTGTAAGAACACTTTAAAACCAAAAACTTTTCCTATAATTCATAGGAACAGGTAAACAAATGAAAAACAACTTAATTAAAGTTTTAATTAAGTACTGTGACACGGTGCTTTGTTTAATTAAAAATAAAGTTAATAGCAAGTTAAATGCTTAGTAGGCTTTCTGAGTAAATTACGATGTTAATTGTCACTTTACAGTGTTTATTAACGCAGTGCTTTACTGCTTTTTATAAAACCTTTTATTATTATTTTTCACTTAATCCGGTTCTTCGAATATTTGCAATTTGTCCGATTGATATGTTAAGCGGACAAATTGCAAATCCCTGATGAAAGGTTCCAATTATAACCAGAAATACATTTTATAAAAATAAAACATAAGAATTTTCATGTTATACAAAATTCCATTTATAATTTTAAATGTACACTTTTAAAAACACAAAGATAAATTTATTTAACTTCCATTTATTTAAAAAGAAATAACATGACACAAAAGTACACAAAACGTACATTGTCAGATATATCTAGAATTCGTACATGAAAAGGTAGAGACAGGAAATTAAATCGCCAGCCGCCGCGCCGCGCCGCAGCGAGACGCGGCCGGCTGCTACTGTCAAATGTGGGTTTTTTACTGAATATCTATTTACTGTTACCTCAATACAGATTGTGTTTGTGAAAGAATAATTTAAATCAAGTATTTTTTCTGGAAACTGTTGTTATATTTCTGTATAATAGTATTGCATTATATTAAACAGAATGTAAATTATACAAATTCCTTACTAAGTGAGAAATAAATTTAATTCGTTGATTGTACATAAGTAAAGAAAACTTAAAATTAAAGAAAAACTTTTAATACTATTCAAACGAACCCAAACAAGATGCGGTATCGTTTAATTACGAAGATTTTACGGCAACCTTTCAGGTCCATAATCAGATCAACATCATGCCAATTAGATTTAGTCAATTTGTATTTAAACTCAGAAGCTATTATACCAAAATACTAGGAACAACATAGCTAGCATAGACTATTAAAATTGTTTGCGCGCATCTGACAAGAGCACATAATACATCAGCCGTCGAGCAAAATGACGCGCTTCAGTCACTTTGCTGACGTCATGATAGTGATGAATGAACTCCAGCAGATGGGAGGTTAACAAATAAATGGAAGGCAGAACTTGCGATACTATTTGTTTCAATTGAATTAAGATAATGTACATGTCTAAATTTTGCATATAATATTATTTGAACAAAGGAAGGATATAGGCAACAACTGAGTCGCAAAAGAGACTCTTATCCTTTCTACGATTTCAATTAATGTTGGTTCAATGAGATGTTGTGGTTGTGGTATCATCCGGCGCTTCTCTCGTCGTGCTACAACTTTAAGGTTTTGATTAGACGTGTGTAAATTAGCGCTGAACCGGTTCAAAAGTTCAGCTCACATAAACTTGAACCGTTGAGTTGCAGCTCAGCAAGCTAATTTGGCTCACAGCTTATCGCGATATACGAGGTGCCTATGCGCAGTTCGCATCTCGAAACGTAAATCATAACTCTATGCAGGTACTAATTGAGCTGAACTGCGAACCGGTTTACTAATTTGTAGAAATAAATTTTAGTTGAATAATCCATGACTTGTGTACAGGTGCTGGCCGGTCCTGCGGGCGTACGTTGTGGGGGCCACGCGTCACGCGTCACGCGCAACGCTACACCCGCCACTCGCAGCGCAATCCAATAGATGAGGAGGAAGCACGATGGCCTCCTTCAAAGGTGAGTACACTCACAGTATTACTTACTTTTCCGTACTTTAACAAATTGTTAGTCAAAAGTATCTTTTGCACCTGAGTTGTACTTGTGTATTCGAACTAGCCGGCAGTAGAACTATCAATGTGACATACACATTTACAAAATGTTACCGATTTACTAAGTAATTTGTTTCTTAGTCAAGTCAGTTTTCCATTTTGTCCTATTTTATTGTTTCCTTTATCCTTCGAGAAGCGAGCATACCTTTTGTTTAAAAGCCGGCATCGCATCTACAGGTTCTCGAATGTCAACTCAAATGTCTCTAATCCTCAAGGACGTAGATGATCGCTTCGGTGTTCGCACTGCTCGATAAAAAAGTATTTGGATGCCTATCTTTAGTTAGTTTCCTTATATATTATCTTTCCCATTTCTTTCGCGTCTTAACAAATGTACGTTTTTGAGAAATGTAATGTTATATGCAGAAATATTGATATTTTGGCTTAGCCAGTATCGTGAGCAGCAAAACACAAAGCTTTATTCCACGCCACGGCGCGCTGCCGTAACTCCGTTATCCCGCTCCGCTGGCGACGCGAGCTTTCGGAAGCTTACAAACCGGATGTGTATACTACGATTCTATAAAAACAAAATTGTTATGTGCCTTTTTATTTAATGTTTACATTATTAGGGATATCCTAATCAAATACACATTTATAAGGATGGGTTTCCATTGTTGACACACCTGTATAAAAACATGTCGATAATCAATTGCATTCCCTTCGAAAAAGTAGAGACAACAATTAAATACGTTTAAAACGTATAAAGAATATAAATTCGCGTTTCGTTCGTGTGCGCTATTATATCAGTGTAGTTTCATTTGCGTGTGATATTATTCGTGTGTGTAATTGTTCACGTGGATATATTTCTCGTTCTTTTTTCGTGCACTATATTCGCTTGAGGTTACTTCCTTTTCGTTTGTTTTACGACTTTTTCGACAATAGTTTACATCCCTATGCGCTCCAAACGGCCGCGGTGGGCCCGCGACTCGGCGACTAATTGAATTTACAATTCCGCGTATATCTTGTTTCGATCCAACGCTAAATAAATAAACAGGAGAACGTCAAATTCATTCAGTCATTCACTTTTTCAGTACTTGTGAAAATTGTCAGATAAAGTGAAGTATTGCAATGGGGATTAAAATAAATGATAATTAAGTAATATGAGTATAGTACATTCATTGTATTGCGTAGAATATAAAATAAATTCAGGCTTAAGTTACGTAAATATAAATTTCTAATGAATACATCTCATTTAAAAATTGACGTCAAAATTATTTTATTGGCGTCTTGCCGTAGAACAATGCATTTCTTGAAATTGGTAAACTTCTGATTTTACAATAGCATCTATCGATTCATACCCAAACTTGGTACTGGAAGCCGTAAGTCTTGAAGTTTTGTTAGAAAGAACAAAGACGACGAAATTTTTTGGTACTAAGAAATTGTATGGTTTCGGAAAGGATTACCGCAGTTCTTTCCGTTTTATATACTAATACTCACATTATAAATTGGAATTTCTTTTATGTATTTGCATTATGAAAACAAAAAACTAATTTTAATTTATTTTTTTACTATCTGCCTGTATGTCTGATCGATGTTGAAGAGATTTGGTTACTTTTTTCAACAGTGCTGACGAAGTCGAACCTGACTAATGGTTTAAAATATTATTTAGGAAAATAGCCCAAGTAGAAAGAAATATTCCAAATTCTATATATTCTCATTACCACAGTTAGTGTTTAGGTTCGCTTTGTGGTCGCGCGGCGGCGCTAATCGCCGAGTTAAATATCGTTCAGATTTAATTGTACTCAAACGTTTACTTATGCTAATGCGGTTTTAATTGTTAGTTTTACAAAGATTTATATTTGTTATAGAAATTTTTAAATGGTTATTACTTTGATAGGACAATTTAAAGTAATTTAATCCACTGTTTTATTTCTTTTATTAACATTAATTTATAAATCATGAAAAGGGTATCAATGGTTCGAGAACGTATAGATAATAAATGAAGAAAGCAAGACGAAGATTTATGGAGGGAAGGGAATTCTGAACATAACGAACCAAGCAAACTTATGCCTAGAGGCCGTATGCATAAGGATTTGGAGGTAATCCAATAACATATGCGACTAATACATAGTTCATTCTTTATAATAGCCATGAAAACCTGAAGATATAAGATTACCTGTAATATTATAAAGCACTATCTAAAAGAAATGTTGCGCTAAATATGAAATGCATCTTCACCTTCCAATTTAGGGATTTTTTTTCTAAAATATAAGATGGCAAACGAGCAAGCATCCACCTGAATTCCCATAGGCATCCATCATTACAGATCCGTTGCTTGCATTAATTCGACGGAGGCGCATAGAAAGAGAATATTTCCTCCTTCTACGCGTCCCATTCTCCGTTAAATCCACTTCCCCTTCCCATCGTTTGCTTATAAGAAAAGGCCTGGAAGGTAAAGACGTTTATAATTAAGCCTCCGGAACGATTTACAACAGTTATGATTACGACAGCTTTGGGTAAAAAAGTGAAAACCGCGGCACGTGCCTGCATGCTCTAAATAGGTATGTCTGACAAGCGTTAAAGCGTTGTCGTAACATAAAAAGCGTAATTCGCAGTCGGCGCGACTAATTCCCTTATCACGGCTCGCAAGCTTCCGCCTCTCTCGGTTCACATCACTATAAAACTAGGGAATTTTAAAAATTTTGGTACGAAGCATTTATAATATTGTCTAACGTAGCTTAGAATCTGCTCTGCGGATAAATTGGGGTTTCATTATTCTTGGCCCTGGAATAATCAAACCAAGAATCGAGGTTTTCTTTTCGTACTCCGGTTTCCATTAGGGAGTATTTTTAGAAATTATTAGTCAGAATCCTTTTTCGCGAATGGCGCGCTTTCGTTACCAAGTCAAGTGTCAGATTGATTAGTGAAGGGAAATAAACGTTGATATGATTTAATAAGGCTTGTGTTACGCCGATACACCGTCACAGTGTCGGATTTTCTACCTAACAGTATACATATATGAAGGTCGGTCATAGTTCGCTTTATGACATAAAAAATATAATAAAAATTTTCCACTGGTTTTGTATTACGTGATTTTTAATAATTTTCATTATGCTATATACATACATATTGTTGCATTCCAGTTAACAAGAGTTACTTACGAATATGCGGCAGCGCGATATCGTTAGCAAATACGTTTTTAATTAGAAGGCAACTTTAATATTCCCCAAGGCGCTTAATTACCGAAACTTGAGGATGCTACCTCCAATTATTTTTCTTGTTCGAGCGCTGATTTTATTGAAATTAAGTAAGCAAGCTGCCGTTTAATTAACTCGAGCCATGTTTAATACAGTTTCGTTATCTCAACGTTTGCGATCTTGTCCGCCAAATACTTTCTAAATTGTATACTTTAATAATTAAATATTTAGTAAAACGGCTTTTATAAAATTTGTTTGAATACAGTGCTTTCATATAATTATATTAAAAAGATAAATTAACGCATTTAAACACAACTTCTATACCTTCTTCCAGCTCGCATCCTGTGCGCCAACGATTTAATTGGTGTTCGTAATAGCAAACTTACGACTTAGCGCTGTCCTTTATCTTGACATCAAAATTATCTACTATAGTAGTTGCCCGTGACTACGTCTTTCCTCTTCTTCCAGTGTCTCTTCACTCTTGAATGTTCAAATATTTGTTCCTGTCGAGTGCAAGACGAAATTAAAGAATATCGATTAACAAACATAGTCCGTGTAATAAGGGATAGTGTAGCTTTCCAACAGTGCAAGAAATTTTTCAAATCGCTTCGGTCTTTTCGGATGCAAGCAAACAAATGATCAAATATTTCCTCTTTGTAATATTAGTATAGATACGCTAGTGTACAAAACACGTTTAATAGGGAGTGCCGCTCGCTTTTTTAGCGAGTTGTTCAATCGCAATCGTACACATACGGGGTCGTGACTCTTTTTATTTTGCTGCTGATCCAACACGGCGATACTACTTTGTACCCACACTGCTTACTCACTATCCAACTTTGATTTATAAACTATACAGAATATCTGAAGTGATTGAAAAACTATTAATATATTATCCGTTTTTATCAAAAACAATGAGAGAGTTGTAGACATTCAGCAATGCATGTGTCACGGCAGTGGAATTCTACGGGCAAATTTGTCATGGTAAGTTGACACGTTACTTCTCACTCGGTTGATTGCTCGGGTCTCTGTGGAAGTTGGCGAAGTGAAACTCAAACAGAAGACCGCCCGTGCGGGTTCATTACAGCGCGGCCCGGCAGCTGAGGTTCTCTTAAGTTCCTACACATATGTAATGGATAGTTCTCGTCTAAAAGGGTTCGATTAATGTATATGTTTATTCATTTAATGCAGAAATTTATGACAACGAATAGTGAAGCTTACATAGTTTTATATGGAGTTCTAATAGTATATTTAGTGAACATATTCTTTTACTGGTAGAACACAAATTATTACGATTTCATTGTAGTTGTTTCTGACAATACAATTTAAATCGCCTTATATTCGACCATCTCCTGTCTTTGTCCCTCAAGCAGAAGGTTTTTTTTTTAAAACCGCTAGCACTTTTGATATTATATAAAAAAAATACGACTCAAATAAATACTCCTAAAGAGTTTAGGTATGCGTGTTTTATTCCAAACATCAACCAATTAGACGGTAAATATTAACACTTAACTATTTAGCATCTAATAAACTTGTTTAAGACTGTATGAGTTATAAACTATGAACAGAGCTTGACAACTGTTCCAACATTTAGCGTGTACCGGAGTGTTAGAGCGTCATTAACGTGTAATCAAACACCCCGTGAAGTCTGGAGCATCGGCGCTCTCAGAGCGGGCGGCGCTTATCAGATGCCTGAGTTTACACTCTTATGGAAGCATCGAGCTACTCAATTAGAGCGGGGGGTAATGACCTATTCAGTGACGTCGACCCTTCTGACTGTTCGGACAGATTCTTAAGTTGCGTCAATGTCTTCAACTAGATCTTTGCAAATTGTAGAGACTAATCATTTTCAGTGTAATCAGTATAAAAATGACGTTAAATTCATTTCTTATTATCAATTAACATAAAAGTCTACTTAAATTGTATAGAGTCTTTCAAACTACCGCAAATTCGGTGTTCGTAAGAATCGAGATTCCTAAGACGATTAAGTTTACGAACAGTATGTCAGTAAAAACCACGAAAGTTTTAGCTTATAAATATCTCAAATTTACTTTTTATGTTTGCGTTTTTTTTGTGTGGAAATGACCTGTTTCATTTAGAAATAATAAAGTTAAAAAAGGTTCAATCACGTTATCGATTTCGCGGGCACTGGTCAGTTAGTTTTACGGATCAACCAATTCATTTTTTTTTTATGTTATCGTGTCAAACCAGCAAGAACCGTGCAAGCGTTGTAATTCCGAAGTCAAAATATATTAATTATAAGTAACATGAAAAGAAATGGAGTGTATAAAATGAATAGCTAAGGATTGTATATCATAATTGTTTTCACGGCACAACCTTTTTCGTCCTAAGAATTCTTATCCAAAGTATTATCAGAATCTGTGCTGCGGTTGAAGTGGTCATGCGTTGATTTTTATTCATACATAAAGACGATTTAATTTATTCATAAGTTGTTCGTGCTATCAATAGGGATAATTGAATTGTGGTAAACGGCTCATTATTATATGAACAAGCAGCAAAATTATATAAAATAAAATAAATTTGCGAATTTTCAGAATGACAATGTATCACTAACTTTTTCATCTTCTAATTTATTATTTGTATTCGTGTTATTTCCACATATTATTTAACATTATTATCATCAATAAATGTTAACTTTAAGACAGATTGTAAACTTAATTTTTTTATCAGACGTACTAATAGTTTAACGTTCAAATGCTTCAATTAATCATTATTATTGCAGCTCATTAATAAGCATTTACGCAAGTCATAATGGTGTTATAACTTATTGGCATACTCTCTAGAGTTATGTTAATGCTCTGTGGGAAACACACTTGATGTTAATTCGCATCAATATGTCTTTACACAATAAAGCGTCTCTGAATAATGCCATAAAATTGTAAGAACACACTAATTAAATGAACGAGAAGAGCTTAGGCAATTAACGTTTTTAGGAAATTTATAACATTCTCGTTAATAAATCGATATAAAATAAATTGTGGTGCTTGCAGAAGAGCTGTTTTAATTAATTTTCGTAGGCGATGTCGCGTCGAACGCTTTGTATAATTTATGTTTGATGAATATCATAGTGCGCAAATATTTATCTCAATAATTTGAAAATTGTTAACTAAATTTTGCAAATTGTTTAATAATTGATGAACAAGTATGCTCATTACAATAGCTATATTCATTTTTTAATAAGCTTTTATTAGATTTATGATATTTATAGGAACTAAAAAACACAAAGAACGCGTCAAGACGATTTAAACTACTAACTGCTTATGGCCACCTTCCAACTCCAACATCAGATTAGCGCCATGTCATCAGTCAGTAACCGGGAAGTGGAACAAATTTTATCTGTAAGATTTTATATCAAATATAGGGACATCTTAAACTAAGTAAAACTTGTAATAATAAGATATATAGACCCAATAATATCAATTGACAAGTCAACTTGGCATTTAATGTGGTATTCAAGAACTATACTCAATCAATTATCTACAACCAAAGTTTACAGTAAAACAGATGAACTAAACTCTACGTTCAAATGCTACAAAAACATTGAAATTTTTTCCAGTTAAGAATTTTTTACCCTGGGTTTAACAATTTTGATTTTATCGACAAGACTGGCACATGCTTTAAAATTTTAAAGGGTTTTAAAATACTTTGTAGCATAATTTAACCCAGTAACCCAATTTTATAATAGAATAAATTCTTTTCATGGTCCTTATTTTCCAGTCCCGTTTCAAGTTTGGTCAAGGTTTACGCCTTCCTTCTTTCTTTTTTATGATATTTTTTAGAAAATTAGTGTGATAATAAACTACAACGTAAATGCAATGCCATAAAAATTAGGTTAAATTTAAAACAAATATGTATTTTGTTATGTATCGATATTATAAATTCACATTGATATGAACAACGGCGACGGTTACGTCGCTCCTGTTAAGGAGAAACACTCTGAGCTATTTGTTGTACGCATGCAAACACTTTTGTCCTCCGTTCGATTCGTATTCTCCATTAGATTCGCGCATTTCTCTGAATACATTTCTTTTAAGAGTAAAATAATATTTCACGAGGCATTCAAAGATCATCATGTCTGCGAGTAAAACGATGACGTACAAATGGATTTAAACCAAAGCTAACCAAACAAGTACAATAACCACAATGAAAAGATTTTTCGAACAGAGTATAAGCCCATAATGCTTTTAAATTCAAAGAAGCAAAGGAAAAGATTTTGTATTAAACATTTCTACAACAGCGCAAATACTGCTTCGTGAAAACTCTAATGTCTGCAAAATGCATTACTAGGATTTCAAAAGATTGTAAAATATCCTTTGTTATGAAGAATACTTTAGAAAGTTTTAAAATCTTATCGAGTGGCATAAAATATGTTTTTATGTCAGAAGGTGGCAAATGACCAAGCAGCTACCTGAAATCGCCGTATTAGTGAAACGACCGGTGCCCGTAGATATTCCCAATTGCAGATGCGTTGCCTAGACCTATTTTTTTACAGTTTTAAAATATTATATGTCGTAGTAGAGATTAGAATGCAAGCAGTAGCTGTGCTCGAGACGCAGCGCATGATTGGGGCTCGTGTAGGATGCGGTGTGTTTGTAAACTGCTCCGGGCAGCAGCGGGGCCCAAATTTTAATATCAACCGACTTACCGCCCTCTCTACATTATCATATATCTCATGTTATTTTAAGTAACTGACATTCAGAATTCTTGATATTATATTTTGAATAATATTGTAAAATATCTTCTATGAAAGTAATCTCTTGTACAAATATTTGTCGAACAAGTTTTCTTTTTCAAAGAATACGTTTAAATTACTTAAAAATTGGTATTTGAAACCAAAACATTATCTAAAATTAGTCCATATTTATGAGAATAATCTATTTTTTTCTCTTTTATTGAAATAGTTACGCGGTATCGCGGTGGGGAGCGACGTCGACTAGAGGCTGACAACATGATCCAGTGTTGTGTCGTTTTCATAAATAATTAAAGTAGTAAAGACTAACTTACAAATACGAGTGGTAGCTAGCCAGTAAGGAAATGGGGAACGACCTTAAAAGAGCTTCTAAATCCACTATTCTCTAATCCGGAGTTCGCACTAAATCCATTAGCAGGAAGCACACGGCTAATGGATACACCAATTATTTTCGCATGAAATCATCTTGTAATCATAAAACATCCAAACTACTAATTTCTAATTGATTTTAATTTTTTCCCTGAAATATAATGTATAGCTGTCGCCCGCGTCTCCGTCTGCGTGAAATTAAAAAAAAATTACTTAATTAAGACTGTGTTCTTCCAGACTATGTTTTCTACATCTATGCCAAAATTTCATCGAGATCCACGCAGCTGTTCTGGAGATACCTTCAAATAAACATCTTTCCATCTAAACATTCGCATTTATAATTTTTAATTTATCCCGTGAAATATGATGTAATTGATTAGCTCGCACTATACAGATACAATCACATAATTGACCTAGTTCATGTTGTTAACACAATTGTACCTGATTACCAGCGACACTGCTTTGTGAGATTTAATTGCTAAGATTAATGCAATTTATTATCAAGCCACGTTGATGTTCTTGTTATATACATTTATATAATTTGTAGGTTAATGATATCTTATTTAAATCTATTTGTAGCAGGAGTTCGCAATGAGAAATTAATCACAAAGTATTATATTTTGTGATGTTAATTTTTTGTAGAATAGATACATTACCTTATGTACATTACAAGGAAATAACTAAGAAGTTATCAAAGGATGAATTAGTTTAATTAGAAAGATAAGATTAATGTTAATACAATTATATATCTTATCCTTTTATATCTTTCTAACAAAACGAGACATCGTTTTGGATATTTATTACACACATATAACATAGCTGCGTATATTCCTTCATTTCCTTTCCTTTAATAACAAACTCAGACATACATACGGATTTGTTAAAATGACAAATGATGTTATTAATAAAAAAATGTTTTTTTTTGTGTAATAGCTTAGATATTCCTAATTTGATTATATCTATGTTTTTAAAATGTATTCATAAATGACTAGAAATCTTAAGAACTATATGAAGTGGCACTTTCATCTCAACGCCGGCCTCCGGCCCTGCCCCGGTCTGCCCCCGCCCCCGCCCCGTCCGGCAGATTTATTACTTCCCCCTGCTGATATTGGAATCGGCTCAGTTCGATTGGCCCGAGACTTGACTTTGTCTGATTGCTCTGGCCGAGGCGATTACTATTCAATATTCTTCATTTAACATCTTTAAGAACTTTCATTGAACAACGCTGCTATGAAAGGTACTTTCAAGGCGATAGTACATTGTTTTCCTATGGTGGGAAATGAAGTTTCATTTACACGCTTAGAACAAGTTACTATGCAACTTTGTTATCTATAATACTATATAGCAAGTTGATAACAAATATGTACACGTGTCTTAGCGAACACAATAACTTGGGAAATCTTTGCGCGAGACCTTGCCTCTAATTGTCACAATATATCGCACGCTTGTTCATTTGTTTTGCTACCAGGTGAATATATACCATAATTATTTATTTATTGTACAAATAATGAAGTGTATACAGTGTAACAACTGAAGATAAAAGAAAGCTGTATATTTCTAATAATGTACATACTTACAGACAAAGTTTTTATGAGTAATTAAGTTAGGGTCTAAGCTAGGAATAAGTAAGTTCGAGAGCAACACGTGTGACACGGTCTACGCAGCTAGTAAATGTTTACGAGCTAAGTTGTTACGCTCCCGCCCCCATACTGCACGACTTTCACTTTAATTATTAAACTGTTTTATAGCATTGGATGCTAACTTTATGATACGGTCAGTGTGTTTATACAGAAGGTAGTAATCGCAATTTAAATAGGAATATATTTCAAGTCCATGTACATATCTAAACAAATCTAATGTTATTATAGGATGTTCCTAGACTAAGTTTAATTTCTATAAAAAATTTATAGAGATTATTTTAAAATACACGTGTAATTTCGTGTGTAATTTTAATTATTCGTAGAATATCAACCAAATCTATTGGATTGTAAACAAACGTTTGGAAATTCAATGTCGAAGTCCTATAATAACAAGCATTAAGATCTGGTAGCCGCGGCCTGTCGATTTAATAAATTTACTTACCTAAGGGTTGTCCGATGCTGTGGGCGGCGGGGGCGGATGGTGGGGGGCAACTGATCATGTAAGATAACCGCCAGGATATAGAGTGGTCACGTGCCACATAAATAGACGGCTACGTGGGTCCGGAACTTGTGGTCTAATTCATATTATTTAAATCAAGTAGATATGTGAGGACTGAAGTATCCTGGATTTTACAACAGCTATAGCTGAGAGGGCGATAAAAATGTAAACGTATATGAATTATACGACAACGTATTTCGGGCATCGACGAACATGAGTTTAACATATTACAATAACGCTTTAATGTATATATTTGCAAGTTTACAACAAGAGTATGATAGTAAACAGTTTTAGGGCGGCCTCGAAGTCTGAAGCGCTCTCGTCTGCCTCGACGACATCTGTAGTGGCCATTTCCAATGAATCACAATCGATATAAAAGTTTTGTTGCGCCTGTCTGTTATATTTTTACTTAACAGTTTTATTATGTGAACTTTAATGTCAATTTATTTTTCTATTATATTTATTTACAAAGAAGATGTTTAAGCTATATTCTCTTGTAACTAAATCTTATGTTTTGCAGGACGTCCCCTTTGTTTGTGAGACCTTTTTGTTTATTTTGTAAAAATCCATGTGTAGTGTGAGTAGGTGCGAGAAAATTCATTATTTATACGTTATTCGTTCATAATATGTCCCAGCTGTTGTAATAATTCATTTCGTAAATTACTCGACTCGACCAACCAATCGGGATCCCCGTTCTGCAATAAGCAAACTCTTATCGTATAAAAGCTAGTACGCAGTATGAAGTTAGCGCGGCTCCCGGCCCACCTGCCCACCTGCCGGCAATAATTCAACTTTCTATACGAGCTCGTGTCGGTGACAAGTTTCCTATACTTTCCACATTAATGAAACATGGCGATATTTACTTTGCTATGAATTTTTCCTAACTCTTTTTGAATTTAGAGCCTAGGATATGGGATCACCTTTTTTACTCCACTTGATTTTAAAGCGAGTCGCATTAATTTTTTTTTACTGCGTTTCTTATGTTTGTCTCATTACAATGCTACACTTAAAATGTATATAACAAGCCACTAGCCATAAAAATCTTACTAATATTAGGTAGTAGCTATCTTTCTCCCGCGACTCTGTCTGTGCGTAATAAGCAAAACTTATAAACGTATGAAACTTTATAATTTAGCCCGTTAATGTTAATAATTTCTTATTAATATTTATATTTTGATCTCAACCTACTGAAATATAAGTTCTTTACTCCGCAAAGGGTATCTTCAGTATATATAAATTAGGATATTTTTAGTAAAGAGACTTATATATTTTCATCAAATGAAATTGCTCAAGATCGTGGAAATAATTACTTTAAAAACAAATTTTATTACAGTGATTTATAAGAAAACCTCTATATTTATTCATGCTTCAAAAAAATTGTTATTAGAGGCAGTATTGAAAATGAAAAATTTCTCAGTAGTTTTCCTTCATCGATTCGCTGTTTTAGCGAATTAAAGTATTTGTTCGTTCGTTTGCCAGCAGTTATCAATTCCCATTGTACACGTGTGTACTGTTTGTTGTTGAGGTGGATGTGATAAGATGGGTTGCATTGTTTCAGACTGGCTGACGGTGACGTGGGCGCAGAGCGGCATGCAGCTTCAGCCGGCCGCAGCAGACGATCCCGATTCCGTCAGGAACCGGTGAGCACAATTTACTGCTCTAACCGTCTATTTCTACTCTAACTTGTTCTAGAAACCTAGAGAAAATTAGAAATTTCATTAATTTCAAGTATGAATAAACTTGAATCGATCTGATAAAAATGACGCACTGTTTACCTTTAAAAATATCTCTCGATTGGTGTCTGTTCCACTAAACTGGTTAATAATATTTGGTGTTTCCCGAACGTAAATACTCTATCCATTAATATAATTTCTACGAATATAAGCTTGTATCTACAAGTTTTGGGTGCGATCTCCCTCATATGTGTTATGTGATCTCCGAAATTCATTTGTACAGCATTATCTAGCTTTCTTACAGCGAAGGAAATCGTAACTGCACATATCTGCGAAGAAATTCAAAGGTGAATATGTGAAATGAACCAACCCCCACGGTGCTAGCGTGGTTGACAAAAGTCTTCTCCCCATTACAAGAGGCGCAGCAAAAATAAACAATCAACTACATACATCCAGATATGACACATATATATGTTGTACTGATTTATTAAACGTAGTAAACACACACTGACACACTCATCATTACTACTGCTGATAAAAAAATGTCCAAATATGTGTAACTTTAACTTTAATTAAATCAAGCAAAACGTTGACTTTGTTGTGATCGACTGGGAAAGCTGGGAAAAGTTTAAATGGATTCAGTAGGGTTGCGCATAAGCAGCTAGCAAACCTTCTGTAACGTGCGCAATACAAAATATTATTAAGATTTTTCTCTCATACACGCCATTCTTTGCTTTACCAAAATCACATGAATAACTAAATCTAACATGTATTTCATAAGAAACATGTACCTTTTCCGAGCAAATATTCGCATCACAAAGAAGACGATGCTTTCATTGTATATCTATGATATGTGAGACTTCCGAGGAATAATACAATCCAGTATCCGAGGTATTATCTATACGTCTTCTTTGTACTACATATTATATTCCGCCGTAGACCGGCACAACTGGCGAGCGGCCAACATACTACCTACATAAATAATATCTTACATTTAAACCTTAAGAATTATAATCTCTAATATCTTTTAATACTCCTCTTCAGCTATTACTATATATCTATAAAATGTTATTACTTTCAAAATCAGATTAAACAGACGTTTTTATTCTCACCACTTAGCATAGCATGTAGTTAAGATGATGTTAAACAAGAGTGATTTGTAAATATGTATTGAAACATATTATGTTTTTTGTGGCAGCCCTATTGCTAATGTTCTCTTCATCGGGTCTGGCTCAATCAGTTTGACATTAGGCAGCCCGTAATTGTGTCAGGCCGAATGTGCCCAATGGTTGTGTGGGGCTATTAAACGCCTAATGACATAAGGCCATGTTTTATAATTTGACGAAAAAAACATTCGTTACTTTTTTATTAAATCGATTTAATTATTTATGATGGATAAAGAGCAGAAGCAGCATGTTACAAGTGATATTGGCGTCATCAAATATTTTTAAATGATGAATATTCGAAGCCCGAGAATGAGTTCAGGATAATGCGGTAATGGGATACAATTATCTCGCATCAAAGTTTCCGGCACGTGTCCACACTCCGCGTAATATTTCCTTCGTCGACAGCCGCTTGACAAGCAATCACCGGCGGCGCTACCGGGTGGTCATCGCCGCTCATCCGGCTCACGCTATTGATGTTATGTGCTCTCGATCCCTTGTAATGATTATGTACGTTACGCAATGTTAAATGTAGTTAATTGCAGGCCATTAACACCAAGTGATCCAGTTAAACACGATCTTCTTAATGTTTATCGCATGTTAAGAATTGACTGTGTGTGGAGCAGGTGCGGGCGCGCCGGCAGCCTAGCGGTGACGCCGGGCGAGAGGCTGCTGGAGCTGCTGCGGCCGAGCGCGCCCTCTGACACACCTGCGCCACGCCGCCACTCCACCGCCGCGTGCGCGCCACCTCCGCGCCCCGCCGGCTTCGTGTACTGCCCCTCCGATGCGCTGCCCTACTGCCCGCCTTCGAGACTGGCGCCGCCCAGATCACATGTAAAGGTACAAACATACATGTATCTAGCTTTATAAGAGCGGGCCTACATAATAGTTACTAAACTCGTGCAAAATGAAAATTATAAAAAGTAATACTTATCTACTAAAGATTTCCCCTTTTGAAAGAAGAAAACTTTAGAAATCACCAAAGGAAAGTATGTAATGCATTAAGTTGCAAAGACAATACAATAAATATTGGAACATAGATTCCGGGTGTTTCCCCGATCAGCCCAACGGGAAACACCCAAGATTGCAAATACAAATTCGATAAAAGTCCTACGTCTAGTAATGGTACAAAACGGTTCAATATTAAGTTTGCTCGCCGACATTTATTTTACGCCGGAAGGTCCGCGCTCCACGCGTTCTACACGTAAGATAATATTTCTCTCGAGCTTCATCGATCCTTATCAAAGTCATTATAATTACCTATTTAAGGCGGCGCCCCATTGTTTCTTAATGTAAATTAATATATCGTGCTAAGAGGATTAAAACATTCTTCTTTATTGGTTTACTTTGCTAACGTTTAAAGGATTCGCGGCGGGCCATTGATTTATATTATTAGAACAATAAGGTTGATTAATTGCTTTACGAGTCGCTTCGTTTAGATGTCTCCTGCGACACTGATTGGTTTGATCATATAATTTTACACAATAATAATTAAAATTATTGTGCACTATTCTGACTTTTGACAAGTGCTTATTTTCAATTAATCTAATGGTGTTAACTAATAATAAGAAATACAATTTAATATCAATAAATAGGATAAAAATGAACTCACTTCAATAAAAAAAATGTGCGTTGTGTTCTGTCAATTTAGTAATATTTTAATTCTGGTCTTTAATTCCAATTTATTTGTCGCAGCTACCTCCGCCGCCGCAGGCGTCACCCGTACAACCTCCTCCGGTACCACAGCGCACGGTACCCGCGGTGAATCCGGCGGCGTTGCCCGTGCCCCCCACTGCGGTGCCGGCTCCTTTGGCAGTGCACCGCGCTGCGACCCCGGTACCTCTGGCTGTGCCCCCGCCAGCGCCACCGCGCCGCTCGTCACCGCAGCCGCCCCGCCGCGTACCACCGCCGACTCCCCCGCGGCCCGCACAACCAGCTCCGCCGCCGACCGATCCCAACGGCAACCGGCGCACGGTGCCCCCGACCCCGACGCCGACGCAGCCGTCGAAGCTCGACTGCAACAAGAATCCGCAGCCGCCGCCCCTCAGGAGGCCGCCACAGAAGATGCCGGACACACCGTATACGCCGCCGCAGAACCAGATCAAGCGCTCCCCGAGCTCTGGCTCCAACATCAGCGTGCGCCAGGACTCTAACGTGTCCTCGGACTCGTTCAGCCAGACCTCCTCGCCCTCCTACACCACCAAGACTATGGAGGCGCCGCTACTCCCGCACCAGAACGTCAACAAGAGCCTCAACGCTAAGATAGCGCGTGGCCTGTTGCTGAAGGAGCAGCAGGACAAGGAGTCCGCGAGCACTTCCATCACAAAGAGCATGTCGACGCCGGCCTCGCTGCAGACCATAGTCAGGTTCCAGAACGGCAGCAACATGTCGTTGCACCACCGGGTGAGTCTCTAAGAAACAATTGATGATAAAACTAATAATTCGCATGTGCATCTTTTTAGACCTCCAAAATCCAACTTGAAAATTAAATGACAAAAAAAATTTCATTTTTATTTTTCTCATGCTCAATTAAGAAGCAGAAACACTCGGGGCGCGCCCGCGGCACGCCCCGAGTGTTTCTTCCGAACTTTTGATGCGTCCGGCGTCCAGCGTTCTTCGGACAAAACTTTTGAAACTTTCCATGTTTGTGCGCTATAGGTACTCTCATGTACACAAGTGACGTATTTCTTTGAAAGTGAACTCGAACAGTCGACGAAAGTCAAGTTATAGGTATATTGCGATGTTATGTAATTCAAAATTTTTAAAGTGAAAATATTAAATTCGTCGCGGCCAGTTGAATTTATCGATAAATGATTTTTTCTAGTTTATCAATAAGCGGTAAAGACAATACAATTAACGTCGTAATGATATTTGAGTCTGTTTATACATCTATAATTAATTATAAGAATTTACAATACCATACAATGGCAAACACAGCATAGTACTACTACCAAAAGCGGGTTTACTTATTTAATGTGGTTTAAATACAAGATACCGTTTGCAATGGTCAGAGGTAGTAATTGCCACAACAAAATGCTTTTAAGCCGTCAGATGAAATTTAGAACAGTAGCACAGCTGACCGTTGTGCGGATAATCGCTTCGCAACATTTAGTTGCACGCGCGTCGTAATGGCGGCAGAACCGCGACACAAGCGCGGCTAAAGCTACATTTAGTTCCATTGACCAATGACGATAGATATAAAATCAGTATTTATATTCATAATTTAAAGAGACACAGATTTTATTCATCTAAATAAGTATGAACTCATGTTTCATGTTAGAGATGACATTTCAATTACATATCATATTTACTTTTTACATTATATTGTTAATAGCATAAGTTTTTAGGAAACACAATAAGAGTCGTTAAGACGTCTACTACTCTTAGATCATTTCCATATTCTTCAAAAACTGTAATAACTTTTCTCCTTTAGCTTTTCCTTCTACAGTTTCTATTTCGCAATACAGTGGAAACTTGTCTTGCTTGTTAACCACTTTCTGCTATATATAAACAATATCAAATGTCAATTTTATTTATGATTTTCTGAGGAGCAACGTCCGACGCGTATCACTTGCAGCGCAGAACGTTTTATTTCACACTTGAAAGCGTTTTCCGTAAATTACACTTCATTTGATCGCAAATCTCGATTGCGGACTGGATTAAATTGAAAATGTGGATTTATCTGATTATTTCATTTAAGTGAGCATTTTAATCGGAGAAGAATTTTTTTCATGTGAAATTCTTTCATTTCTGTCGATTTGATCTTAATTCCTTTAACGACCTTAGTTCATTACTCATTATGGCAATACAGAACGTTAAAATAAACATGTATAGCGCAAATATAACACAAGGACTTTTCTTTATAAATAGCTTATGTGACAATAGGTTATGTGAAAATATTACCGTTTTATCCACACTTTTTGATGACCAGCGACACATCTGCAGCTCATTCAGTGATGTAAATGCTGCCCTTAAAACCCTTTAAGAGTATTATAATCTTTCTAAAGGTAAGTGCATACATAGGTAGTTGTATATGAGTTCTTATACTTGAAGGCACGACAAATTTAATTCATAGTATGAATAGAAAATTTCGTGACATGTGGTCGTTGGAGAGTAACGAGGTGCACGAGGCCGGTTGCAATCTCATCTCGGCAAACATATAATATGTCGCCCGGTCGCTCGGTTGCTCGCCCGCCGGCGCCTTTCACAGGGCGTATTATGTACGTCTGCACATTGAGTTGTCACTGCAATGAATATTATGTTTGACTTCAGTTTTGTTCGGTATATTATACATTCAAAGTTTATCACGATATTACGTTAGAAAACATTTAGAATTAATATTAATCATAATCTACGAACATCAGAAATAACGATGTAAGGATTGAAGGAAAAAAGAAGAAAAAAAATATTTTACTATTCACCGTTACCTTAAAGTCTAAACTGAAAGTTATGTGAGTTATTATTCAATAATAAACTAAAAATTCTTTTGACTATTTGTGGTTTCACTTGGTTTATGTAAACGTTTGTTCTAAATAACGTCTTGTTCAAAGGGAAAGTGATGACTTCCAAAAACTGACTCTGAGCTAGACATTTATATCTAGACATAAATTAAACTACTACAGACTACCGTTAAGAATGCCCGATTGATTTAAATTCTTCTCTTTCTTATGTATATCCTTTTTCACATTGTCACAATTAAATGACTGCTGATAGAGATGTATGGAAGAGTATAAAGAGTATGTACATACTATACCCAGCAACCACAGGGCAGGAAGATGACACAGTTGAGATATTTTGAAAAGACGTTTGCAGTGTAAATACAAATAGAAAATACAAGAAAGCAAAGAGCGGGAGTTGCGGACTGGACAGTTAATTGCACAACTTATGTCAATAATGGTTCGCCGCTACACGTGCTCGTCGACTCGCGTCGCGTTTCGCTGACCCCACCCCGCTGCAACTGCACTCCTCACATTGTTGTTTTATTTTATTTTACGACACATATTAAATTATATTACATACATACTCCTTTATAAATATGGCATAAAGGTCAGTTTACATTGCTAGTAGTTACTCTAGCGTCATTGGGAAAATTTGTAGATTTGATGATAAAATGAAAAAAATAAAAACAGAATCACCGGCGGAGGATACTATAACGGCTATTTTTACTACAATCTTAAATTAAATAATAATTATTCGTTTCCACTACTAGCTCGGAAGAGCCTGAAGTATTCTTTTTACCTTTTGTAAAATAAAACCAACTAAACCTTCACTTAAGGTAGGCTCCGAGCCCCTCGGCGGAGCCGTATAGTGAGCTGATGATGATGATGAAACCTTCACTATCAGGAACCCTAAGTGTTCTTGTAAATATTTATATCTATAATACAAATTCCGTGGTTTTTCTTTAGTACTAGAACTTTTCAAAATCTACAAAACGTCGTGTAGGCAGCGGACATTCTCATCATATAACGTGGCTCAGTCTCAAAGGAGTCGAGTCATGACTTATTCAAAAGACAATCTCCCGCTTCTCTAGCGGCTTTGAATGAGCGGTGCGGCCGCACGAGGCGGCTCCTTTGTTGCACTCTATTCACTTATTATGTCCCCGCCTGCACTATGACACGTGGGGATTCTTACAGTAATTCAACACATCTACGTTTGCATTGAATCTGTCACATTTCTGAGATAGTTGCCAACTTGCTGAAAGTACGATCCTATTGTATATAATGCAGTTTTACGATATCTGGAATGCATATTAATTGGTTTGCTTAAATCTCAAAGTATTTATGAATTTAATTATTTACTATATACTATTTACTTTCGCGGAGAGTTTAAATCAGTCGCCGGTCCACTCTTCACTACCAAAACGCAGTGTGAGATTGTTATAATGAGCACACTTAACTTACTTGACAGAACAGAATCTGATATATGTCATTTTCAATTAAGTTTACAGCGGGTTCGTAAAGTGTCTTCAAAACGTTCAATCAGCAAATCTGAGGGATATGCAACTCGTTAGCAGCTCCGACCAGCTCTCTCTATCTCGCACAATGCCATTGTCTCGCTCCTCTATTTTTCCTCTGTTTTTACTACATGATAAATGAAAATGTATATACCTATGTATGATACCTATATTTCATTGTCTTAGATGCTGCGGGACATGCGGGGGGCGGGCGGCGAGGCCACGGGGCACAGGTTCCGGCTGGTACAACTTGTGCTCAACGCGGTGGCACTGCTCGCCATAACTGCAGCGCTCTTCGCATACTTCCGAGCCAATCCCGCCGTGCAGGTGGGTACCATTACCTGCCCCTCGGTGGGGACGTATAGTGAGCTAATGATGATGAAACGAGGGAGTAACCACAATTCATATTTCTTTATAGGTACAAATTACTTCAATCTTTCGGTTCGCTCTACGTAGACAATTAAAAATAAAGCACTTTTAAAGTCTTCGCGCTTTATATAGACTCAACAGCTCATAGAATTGCATCGCATGAAGTGGCATTTTCGTACGCGTCGGAGCGCGAATCGTTACCTCGGCCACTCGCCACTCAGATACAATTATACTTAGTTAAGTTTCCAACTATGAAGGTTTGAAAACAAGTTTCACGTTCTCAATGTTCTATGAAATAAATACTTTTATCTCAAAAACGTTAATGGATTTTCAAATATATATTTTACAGTGTAATTTAAAAATGATGATAAATTAAAGGGAACACCGTTATATTTAATACGATTAAATAATTAAGAAAAAGTCACAATCAACAACAACTTTTGATTTTTCGTTATCAGTCAGTATCGTCAATTCAGGATGGGCTTGTGTTTGTTCCGAGTGCGGGTGCATGTTTGTTAATAAGTGTTCATAATAGGGACACGATACATACATGTACCTCGTAGACAGAGCGTAGGTGTCGACATCACAACGACCTCTGGTGTGACGACAAAAGTGAAAACATACTCAAGGGCAGACATGCCACGTAAGCGCTCATTAAATATCTATGTTGTGTCAATACGTACTTAGAATCAAACGTCACTAAACTGCTTAGAATAACATTTATAAATAATTTCCATACCTCTTACTTATTTGTTAACATATGTAGTTGTCATAGAGCGGTGTGATCTTTTAATGTCATGTTAGAAATATGTTTTCACTAGCATATACCTCAAAAGCTTTCTTGAAAATAATTTATCATTTTCATGAATAAATGTACAAGTAATAAAACAACAGATGCCGTTCAATGTAATGTGGAATTCAAAGTTATAGAAACAATCGAAGTTTCAAGATTTGTATACAAATTTCAAAAGGCATTTTGTTATCGTTTGCTTGTTTTCATTTGAAAAAGGAATTCCAGGAGACGTTTGTGCAATTTCTATAAATCGGTAAAGTTCGCAAAAACTTCATTGTAAAGGAAGCATTATTGAGAAAGAGATTTTACAAGGTTTCCATTGAATGTGACCTCCGCTACGATTGTTTGTGAGTCTTACAATGGTCAGAGGTAGATTTTTTCTTTTGAAAATCACGATACTGCCTTGTAAGTTCTTTACCTTTGTTACCTGTTGCGAAGTCATAGTAAAACACGGTATTACATTCTTTGTAGGCATTATTCTTCCTTAGTATCTAAATGAAATTCTGTAATTATAAAATGTATTATAAATTCTTTAATTGATTGCGTTTAATATTATGAAGAGTAATGATTATAATTAAATGATGCTTACAAAAAATGTTAAACCTTGTCAGAATTCATTATAAGAAATCTGTCGAGGAGCCTGAATTACTTACTAATTATTCAAAGGGCTATTGTACGACGTCCATTGTGTTCGATACGAAGTTTTTATACTTTAACAAGGCCTCAGAAGAAACCTTCGTTTATATTATGAATTATAAACAACTTTATTATTAATAGAAGCCATAAATATATATACATATATTATATATTGCTTTAATATATTTTCAAATTAGCTTCGCATCGCGTTATTAAACATATAAATATTATAAAGCAATATCATAACATGATTTATCTAACAATTTTATTTTAAAGACGTCTCTACCTTATGTTATTAAATCACCGGTTCTGGAAATGTGTTCCAATCTTTTAATATTAAGCTTTTATTTTGAATTAAAAAATTTAAAACCCAAACAGTTACTCTATTTTTTTATTTAAAATAATCATCAGGCACAGCGCCTCAGTTAATTCTTCTTTAATTAACCGAAGCGTTCACTCTTTGCTGAGTCAACAAGAGTTTGCTGCTAGTTATCAGGCGCTTAACCGCCGCGGCGGCTGACTGAGCATACCGAGAACTTATGTCAACAATTATTTTGAACCTCACTGATAAGAAACAAAACTCCTTAATTTTTCCTTAAATTTAAAATGCTTAGTACTGACAAGTTTTGGTACTGAAGTCAATTAAAGAACTATTATGGACAAGAAGCACTTTTCTTCGAATAACGTCATATTCTATACTTTCATATACTTTCTTTCCTTTGTGGTAAAAAATTTTTTACTTTACATTTTCATTCGGTAACATTCAAATATATTAAAAACATGATTCAAAAATAAATTTAGAAATACAAATATGATTCAGATAAACAAAATTGGTAATAAAAACGCAATGATGATATATTAATGTTTATCTTTCACTTTCCCTTTACTTTTTCCACATGACCTGGTGATATGTACCTATGAACTACTCGTACACAAGACTGCGCTTTTAAACCGCAGTTCAATCATCTTACACGAAGTAGGTCAAGTGCGGAATTGCCGTTTATTCCGTTCAGAAAACTTTTCTTCGTCTCAGTCACTCGAGCTGAGACAAATTGTTTTTGTAGCTTTTCTATCCGAGTCACCAGTTATGTATATATATATTGTATATTTTGTAATCTACGAACTTTTTCTTTGAACTTGCATTTCTGCGTAGTTTTTCTCATACTGAATTATGTATTTGACGTTTCTTCTTAGCTCTATAGTTTAGGTTGTATAAAAGTTAATATAATTTTGAAAAATACCTAGATTTTTATGTTTGTGTTTACTTTATTTAAAGTGAATAAGGTCTCGCCATACATTTGTATATTTTTACTCATGTGAATTATCTAACAAACGGTAGCAAAACAATGTAAATGAATAACATTTCTTGCAAAATTCCAGGTGTACCTTCATTTAAGCGGGCACGTTTGTTCCGCTTACAAAAAAATCTCATTTTAATTAGCAACGTTTTGGGCAAAATAATGTTTAGAGCTAGAGGGCCTGTGTGAGAGGGGAATGTGGGATCATTGTACGAAAAAGTTAATATACGAATGCCTCAGGGCTCGCTACATGCCCGCTTTTATTAATTAAATTACTATTTAAATTAATTTCTTAGCACTTTTTTGCTTAGGTTAATTAGAATAATTAAAAAAGAAATATAAATACATGTATTACTAAATAAACAAGACAAAATTAATCCACATGTAGTTGGTAAAATCTGAAATTACTGGATGATTTTATCATTCTTTCTCCATTACAAAGCTACGGTTTCCCAAAATTGTACGGAAAATTCATTGTTTCTATGCCAAATACAGACTGATGATCAAATTGTTTTATTTATGAAAGTACTATATATATAATGTTTATCCGCAGTACGTATCGCAAGTAGTGAACCGGTCGGTGATAGTACCGTGGCCGGCGCCGGCGGAGCCCCCGGGTGCGCGCAATCCCGCGCCCGGCGTCTGCCTGCCCGTCATCGTCTCCTTCTGCCACCAGCATCGCATCTCCTACAACTTTACAGTCTTCCCTAACTACATCGGCCACTTCGGCCAAAGGGACGCTCAACAGGTGATAACTGTCACAATATTATGCTATCACATACCTACCATGCTTTTTAGATTTATTTCTTTGCTTGGTAGAACTAGAAATAAGTAGACTTAGTAGTGACAAATTATTAAACACTTTTAGATAAACAAAAGCTTACCAAATTCCGGTTTGATAGTAATAGTCCAGCTTGTATCCAATAGTCAGAATGGGACAGTGAAAGTGGGACGTGAGTCGACGTCGGCTGCGGAGATCAGGACGTGTCGTGTTTACAAATTAATTGATAGTGAGCGCTCATGATAACGAGCTGTCACGTGGGAACTGTCAATTAACTTCGCTCCCTCCGCAACAAACTTACTGCCAAATGACATCATCTCGATTGACTTCATTTAATTATTATTTGTATGGGTTAAAATAGTAGCCAAACGTAAAAAAAACTAATCCAAACCACGTGTTACACGAAACAAAGAAAAATTTTAGTTACTGTTACTTTTAAACTGTTACTTAATTGCTTAAGATTTTAAATTTCTTTTCATTTGTGAAATCTAAATATTCGATACAATTTAAAGAAATTAAATTGTTTTTAATGTCACGGGTTGCTTGGTAACGGAGATCGGGAAATGTAATTCCTCGATGCCGACTGGAACTAGCGTTAATAAATAACCCTTTGTCGGTGGATTCCGACAGGCAAATGTTAAACGCACCGACCGGCGCGGCGCATTGTAGCGGTGACGTTGATTGATATCCCTTCGATGAAAGCAACCCCTTAATTACTGTAGATGTCGTGTTAACGACGACTGTATACTTCGTGGTTGCTAAGGTTACATGGCCTACGGCGTAGCATGTCGTTGTTACATTTTTTTTTTCTTCGTTGGCCAACACGTATAAATAGATAATTTTGATCCTATGATTCTTATTGGCCTTTCATTATCACTTTTACTGTAGATTATAGTTGAAAAATCTTATTTTAATAAGTAGTACCTAGATGACCGTATTTTTTTTAATTGTGTTTTTTGGAAATCATATTTAGGTACGAATTACTAATAAAATGATGTCAGGAAGAGTCATATTTTTCAGTTGAGACTACTCAAACGCC
>NW_013532703.1:16040173-16061002 GCF_000836235.2 Papilio xuthus
TTATATATATACAAGAATTGCTCATTTAAAGATATAAGATAATAAGAAAAAAAAACTTTTTTTATTTCGTCGGCCTCCGGAACTTCATCGTCAAAATAATGATAAAACTCTGCACACATTTTAATACAAACATTGCCGATAACGTTACAAAAATGTACTCATGAATATTAATGCTAAGCACTCGGAAAGTGTAATTATATATTATAGTTCATTAAAAAAACTAAGCTTAATATGAACTCATAATCTTATGTATAAATGTGTATGTATAATACATATCTCAACGAGCATATCTAAACACTGGTGTCGAGCGACTTTACTAATTTTCGTTAGTGATATGGCCGCTGTGAAATTAATTGACCGAAGGCCATCGACCCAGCCGGCAGTGGACGCGTGCTTGCGGCTTCCGATCACTTAATCGGCTCCCACATCGCTCGCGCCCGACCTCTGCCGCCCATTACCCGCACTGATCGAATTCTACAATGGACTTTTGGAATATGTCAATAGTGAATTTGCTAACTTAATCGGGAAATGTTCCTTAACTACTATTCAACTAACGATTGATTTAATTAAATTTAAATCGAAAACTTTATTTGAATACGGTATTATCGTCTCTATATAAATAGTTATTATTGTCTCGTGTCAGGATTTGGAGATCTATGACGCGGTGGTGGACGTGCGGTGCTACGAGCTGACGGCGCTGTTTCTGTGCTCGCTGTTCGTGCCCAAGTGCGGCCCACTCGGCCACATGGTGCGCCCCTGCCGCAGCCTCTGCCAAGGTCAGCTTCCACCTGTCCTCACTGCCCTTGCTTTCATATACACAGTAGGGTTGACTCGCCAAAAATTGTCTAATTAAAAAACCTATCTAACATAATCCTTGATTGAGGACTTCTATCCTTAACGACTACACAGAAACAATGCGGCGGTGCGGGTTCTTCCTGGAAGTTTTCGGACTGTCGATGCCTGACTACCTGCAGTGCGAGATATTTCCGGAGTCCACGGACACAGACGTCTGCCTCGGCAACAAAGAGGTCAAAGAGGCTCGGATTAGGGCCGCTAAACCGGGTAACTATTTGAGATCTTTATGTCCGTACGCAAATAGTTCATTGATTTATCATCTAGTAGAAGGAGGCAAACGACGACACATCTAAGGTATTTGATTGTCGTCACCAAAATAGCATCAGATGTTAACAGCTAGAAGAAAATAAAGGGATCGAGAATATTATGGAAAAGTGTGGAATATTGTTTGTACAATTGTTGATGTGTTTTGGGGTATCGGTGCGCAGTGTGCCCGAGCGGGTTCCAGTGCGACGTGCGGCGCTGCATTCCGCACGACTGGCGCTGCGACGGGCACGTGGACTGCGCCGACCGCTCCGACGAGCTCAACTGCCGCGTCTGCAAGCATGGCGCCGACCTGCACTGCGGCAACCAGCGCTGCGTCTCCCAGGTGCACCTTTGCGACGGCCGCGTCGACTGCCCCTGGGGACAGGACGAGAGGAATTGCCGTGAGTACTTCTGGTCACCTCTACCGATAAGTAGCCCGCTCAAATAACTTCACCAATTGTTATGTATGTTTTTACTTAGTAGGTACCCCTAACATCAAGTAATGACAAATTCGTATGTTTAAATAGTGTTGATACTAAAGCATATGTTTATGTTCCGTGTATGCTCTTAAATCGCTACCGGACTATAATTTTGATCTTGGATTTCAGCCAAGAATGCATAGAGATATACTGTACTAGCAGATTAAAATCGGTTAATTTATAGAAATTTCTGATTTAGAAGAACTGCCCAAAAGCGACTTTATCTTTTTATTTTACTTAGTCAGATATTTTCCCTTTGTTAATAATAAATTTACCTAAAATATTTAATACGGTCTTCTTGGTAGCGATGAAGGCTTCTTGGTAAGGTTGATTTTCCAAAAAAATATGTATATACTTTTGACGACTAAATATAACTATTCATGTCTGGCAAAATTATATTAATTTACTTATACATTTTAATAATAGACAAAACAATTTAATAGAACAAATAAGTTCATGTTTCCATTTTGTAAGCTTGTCATTCAATTGCATTCAATAGCCAGCGATCGATTTATGGAAATCTTTTCAATTTCCGACGTTCAACATGGAGCGATATAAATGTTCAATTCTCACTTTGCGATCGCCACATTGTGCCTACATCAATTCACTGATAATTACTATCATTTTATTTTACTTATTAAATCTTAGCAATTTAAAACTGATGTGTATGAAACTAGTAATTTTAGTTTGCCGGAAAAAAAACTTGATCGAATCAATTAGGATGGTAACATACTTTGGAAAGATGACCTGGAAACCAGTCGCATCTGACTTAAGTACGGGAAATACATTAGCGAGTATGTGCAACAGTGCGGCTGAGCGAGGCGACGGGCGACGTGGGGCGCGGTGAGCTGCAGGTGTACCGTGCCGCCAATCAGTCCTGGTTTCCCGCCTGCATCGCCGCTCGCGCGCTCGACCCCGCCACTGCGCACAAGATCTGCGCCATGCTCGGATACTCGTAAGATCCCGCGCTGTAATATACCTGTTCTTCCTAATTTATGCCTACCTATTAGGAATAAACATAACAAAGAACATACCAGGTACAAGAAATTTGGAAGACCTTAAGAATACACTGTCGAACGAACATACTATTGTGAGACTTTCACAAGAAGAAACTTGGTTCAATTTAACAGTTTGTACATCGTAACTTGTCGTAGTTTGGTGAACCGCAGCAGTACAGTGGGCGGCATGGGTCGCGTGGGGCGCATGCATCCACACGTGGGGCTCGAGCACGCAGAGCACATGCACTCAGAGCACGAACACAGCGCGGCGCAGTCCTTTCGCGCATTTCAACGCCGCGAGGGTGGCCTGTTGCGCGAGCTGAAGGACTGCCGGCACGACTCTGCACACATTCATCTCGTCTGTAACAATTACGGTAAGTTTTTACACATCGAGCATAAGCTCCAAACGTACCGTTTAAAAAGCGTTGCAGACAATATTGCAGGACGTCAGCACACCTGGTAGTTTGACTTGTTAATATACCGGGCGTCTGTTGCGTCGTGTGCTTACTCGTAAATAAAAAATAACAAGGGAACACCGAACGGACGTCGCGTTGTCCGGCGCATGCAAAGCATTCCACTACCGTTTTAATAAAATAAGGCGCGCATCTCAGCAGCGCTGCCGGCTCGGCTCGTCGCTTTAAAACAAAGGGAATTAAGCGAGTTGCTACTTTGTTTGCACGAAAATAATCGCTAACTCATACATAAAATCCGCTCAACTCTAAAATTACTTTGAATTGAATTTTCAAGTCCACTCGATCGGTGAGTTTAGTTCTCAATTAAAAAAGTTTTCATGTTCCTTTTTCTTTGAAAGCCTTTCCTCGGTTTTGTTAATATTGGTAGCAAACGAATTTTTAATTGTTACGTCTTGAAGTCTGATGGTATTTTATATCCACGGATATCTTGATAACTGGAATACAACTGATTTTTTGGATGCTTTTATGCACATAAACAGTGTTATCCACAGCTCGTTTGGTCTCGAGAACTTTATGTTGGTTGATATGTGCAGGTTGCATCGCGAAGATTTTCTTCGCCGTAAAAACGTCGGATAAATGTACAAGTTAAATTTGAAAATCGAGAACACGCATTGATACATGTCGGGGATTGAGCTAGGTTCTTGCGCCACCGGCGCACTACCCTTGACGTGACCTACTTAAATTATATTACAGTCATAATAAATATATTGTTTTTCTTCGAAAAGCTATCAGTATTTTTATCATCCTTCGGTTTTTATTATTACCGAGTTTATGAACGCCTTAATTGAATCGAAAGGATGAATGAATGAGAACTGCCTCGTTATTTGTAAGTCACGAGCACGGAGGGTGATGTGGAGCGTAAATAAGGGTTTCCACTGACGAAACACTTGGGATAACCGTATCGTGATCCCTGTTTTTCTCATTGAAGAAAAAAGAGATGGCAATACAACAATGTTATAGGACAGGGCAATATCTTTTGGAATTCTGTGTACAAATAAGTGTCTTTGTTGACAAATAATAAAAGAAACAAATAAATCTAAGTGTAGTATAATTTGGTTTGGACGCACGGAGATTAACGTAGTACTGGCAGACATAATCCAGCGAAAGGGTTGCTGTAATCGCGGTTAGTTATGATAAAATATATATAAAGCCTTACGCATGAAAAATTACCCATAAGACAAGACATGACATGGTACAATCAGACAAGGATCTTAATAGGGAGGCGGAAATGTGCTATTCTATTTTTTTACTTTTGGATGGACAAGCGGCGAGTATTAAATAAAAAAAGTAATTTAGCAAACTTTATCAATAAGCCAAAGTTACTGCTCCATATTACGCTGCTCGAGCACGTGAAGGGGGAGGAGGAGGAGGGAGGGGAGGAGGTTGCTGTCACCTCCTACTTAATTTTACTTTTGTCGACTACTATATTGTTTGTACTATGTTGAGAGCTCAGTTAACCTGCTAATAATTTATTTTATTGCTTAATTAAGTGATACTAACATTTATTTAATCCGCTTGTAAACACATAATAAATACTGTATACAATATTTTGACTTCACAGCTTTGTCGTATATTCCACGCGTTATATAGAATAACATTCTCTCAGTTAAAAAATATAAAATAAGAGGACTTATTATTTTAAATGGCCATAAAGACAAAAATGTTGAAAGATTAAAAATACACGAATTTCGTAGTTTAAAATTTTTAAGCACGCTTTTAAGCTAAAATTTAATTCATTGGTGGCACACCATAACAGATTTAGAAATTTAAAATGAAATAACAAAGTTATTATTTCATTACAAAGGCGTGATTCGAACAAAACACTTCGCTTAAAACATTTCTACAATCAAAAGTTTTACCAACTTTGAGGATCGCGAAAACTGATGTTGAATCTCCTCCGCAAAATCAATTTCACTTCTGTTCGTAAAAATATTGTAAGTACATTTTAACGTTTGAATTTTAGAAGTCAAAATACTATTCAGAATGATAATAGGTATATATAAATGAAAATATGCATGAATTGGCCCCAAACATAATATACGGATACTAAACAACAACTTGGCCTGAGGTCAAGCAGTATGCAGAGACTAAATTAAGCGAAGAACGAAGAGCAACTACTTGATGACCACGTCAGGTGCAGAAAGACTGAAACAACTGAGAGTAAGATGAACTAAACAACGAATAAGCGCTGATAAATCTTTGAATTGTTGTTAACCTTGTTGTATTGTGTGCTGTGTGTGTCACGAAAATATTAAGATCTGTCCAGATGTGTCTGAAAGGGCTTGGTATTTGTTCCCATGCGTGATATAAAACATATCAATATCGGGAGATCGTAAAAAAGGATGTCACAATAACAACAAAAGACACCTTTGTCATAAAGAATTCTCATCAACGAAAATAATATCTGCCGGCGACCGCTCTTACGTTTTTACACAATTTTTACCGGTACAAAAATTAAAGCGAACGAAGGAACTTCAGATAATGTCTTTGTGCCGTTATTGAAGTCAGCCCCTTCATCAAATTGAAATCCAAGCAAAACCCCTTTTTGTTGCAGAGCAAACAGATTTGATTCACGGTTTGGAAGTTAATTCTTTAGTTTACATGCGGTCACTTTTCCTTTATAATACAATGGAAGTGCTGGTCACTTGTAATCTTGATAAGTTTTAATATTTAGTTGATTAAAGAATCTTATTTATGTAGAAGGCAGTAATGTTAAGCCGGGCGACACCTGTCGCACCACGAAGCTTCTCCATCTCAAATATAATTAAACTTTTTGTAATCCCCGCAAATTACAACAGAGAAAAACAAATTACTCTCCGCTAAAGTTGTACCCCCGTCCTTGTCGTTGTGAAATAATTTGAATTGACAAAAATATAACTGACGTAGACAAATGCAAAGGCCGACAGTTCTGACTTCACCTTATTAATTAAATTCACATTGTATTATCGTAATCATCTCGTGTGTCTTGATATAACACTCCGTTAACATATAAAGTTTTTAAAGCTGAATTTAACAAATTATAAAAAAGAGTTTAAGGTATTTGACTCTCTCCCGACCGACTTACTGCGGGGTCAAGTAGAAAATGTACAATGGCCCCGTACCACTGACATCTATATATTAATGTACGGATATTGTATTAGGTTAGCCGAATACAACCTTTTCACTCAACAGGCAATAATTAAGCGCCGGAGTTCAATTCGACAAATACGGGTTCGGTCTCCGCCACGTAATGATGAATTTCATTTGTAAAATTCGACGCTATATAGGAAGAAATTTAGGCTAGCGTAGTTGACTCAGGCCTAGTCAGGGTCGAGTGCCATGGTGAAGACGTGTAAGTTAGTTAATTTACGACGACTGTAATAAAGACAGCGACAATGGTACAGTTCTACTTAAGCTCGGATAAAAGTGTTAAAAACTGAACTCGGATGAAGGTAGAGTTAATGAGTGATCTTAATTATTCCGGCCGCATCGCACCGCTCCTCTGAATTAATTAAACATCAGGTCGCTTCTCTGGAGCGCAGAGAAAATGTTTTATTAAGCAACCAAATTACGAGCACGAATCCAACGCTATTTGTAATATTGGCATCTCGTGTTAACGTCGTAAGTACACTCTTAAGTACAGCACCGGTTTACGCGTGATGCTGGCCACCGACGTGGTTTTGTGTTTAAAATCTCACATTATTCCTGACTCCCAAAAAGTAGTTTTATTTGAAATTAAAACAATATCTTCTATTTTATCAAGATTTATACCGTACCGTATTACAATCATAGCTAATTACAACAAAATATTTTTGTTTTTGCCGCTTCAGAAGTAAATTCGCCTGGTTTCATTATTTATCCCTCGTGACGTGAGTCTTTATTCACATCAGTTGGCTCAAGAAACATAAAAAGGGGTTATATTTCAACTTCAAGTTAGGCAACGCTCCCACTGGTCCACATCATTACGCAGACGACCGCAGCTGAGCGCAGCCGCCTGTCACCTTGATGAATGAACGAGAACAACTCCGAGTTTACCATTACACTACGCTTTGTACTTTTATATACCTAATGCCTTCAAACGAAGCAAATAAACTTTATAATTTCAACAATCAGATTTCAGATAAACATAAAATCCCTTATTAACTGTCAAAATCGGACCATTAATTCTGTTTATATCATTCTAAATAACTTTACACACTTATCTTATAAATACAGAAAGTCTCATTGAAGATGAGTGTGAGGCGTGCGAGGTGGCATAATATTGAGGCAAATCAACAAACTTTTAATTGAACGAGTCAAAGTTAGAAACTAGGTTATAGGCAAATATGAAATGGGAATCTAATTTCAATAAACACTTTTCGTTATAAGTTTGTACGATACAGACGTAAATCCTGTCAATTATAAAAAAAATGTAAATTATTGATTTTAAATGATTATTGAGTATACAATCAGTAAGATAAAAAACGAAACATGCTTCCGTAGAGTGCGGCAAACGTCGGACAATTGGCGGGGGCACGAAGCGCATTGTAGGCGGCGTTGAAGCGTCGCCCGGCGACTGGCCCTTTCTGGCCGCTATCCTCGGCGGGCCCGAGGAGGTGTTCTACTGCGCCGGCGTGCTCGTCGCTGACCAGTGGGTCCTCACCGCCTCGCACTGCGTCGGCAAGTGAGTCACCACCTTTAAAAATTACTCTATGACCAGAACGACAAGAGCCGCCATCCTGAGGAAGGACACCCTCGAACTGTCAAATTTCTAATAATTCACATTCTTTACAAGGAAACTGTTCGTCAGCCTTCGTAGTTTTCTAATCGTGAATGAATGAAATAATATATCTTCACCAGCCACTCGGACGTGAACGGGTGGACGATCCAGCTGGGCATTACGCGGCGGCGCTCGCACGCCTACTACGGCCAAAAGGTGAAGGTGCGCCGCGTCGTGCCGCATCCGCTTTACAACGTAGGCGTCGCGCACGACAACGACATCGCACTCTTCCAGGTACCTCGTTCGCAACTATATAGTTTGTCTGCAGATCTATCAACTGATGGAGCGAAGCGTACATAATAATTATACAATGCTGAGATATAATATTTTCCCTAAGTGTATGGTGTCATAATTGGTGTCGCAGCTGGCGGTGCGTGTGCGCTACCACGAGCAGCTGTCCCCGGTGTGCCTGCCGCCTGCACGGCGTGCGCTGCAGCCTGGCACGATCTGCACCGTCATCGGCTGGGGCAAGCGCGACGACAAGGACAGTCAGTATAATATGTAATTCTAATACGGCCGTGCAAGTCGGTCACCAGGGGCTGATGATATTTCGTGTATTCAGTGTCGGAGTACGAGCCTGCGGTGAACGAGGTGGAGGTGCCGGTTCTGAGCCGCGAGCTCTGCAACCAGTGGCTGGAGCACCGTGATCTCAACGTCACCGCAGGCATGGTCTGCGCCGGATACCCCGAGGGCGGCAAAGATGCCTGCCAGGTACAAACGCTTAGTCTTGTTTTCACCTAAAGTTTTTTTTGTGCATAAATAACCAAAATATTTGGGAGTTGTAGATTGTAATATGTAAACCATTACCTGATCTGCAACAAATTAGTTCTAAAATAAACGCAATACACATCTGTGTCAAAGTATCACAGCATAATATAAAATTTGTTAATTACAGGGCGACTCCGGAGGGCCGCTCCTGTGCAAAGACCCCGAGGACCCATCGCGCTGGTACGTGGGGGGCATCGTGTCGTGGGGCATCAAGTGCGCTCACCCGCGGCTGCCTGGCGTCTACGCATACGTGCCCACTTACGTGCCCTGGATCCTGCGCCAGCTGGAGCTCTACAACGACGACAACGCGCCCTCTGACGACACATGAACTGCGCGGCACTCTTCACAACGGACGTGGAGGTTATTGCACCATTAATGTTTGGAGACATTTTGTGAAATTCCGTTTTCTAAAGGTATTTTTGTGATCGTTGCAGCGGTTGATGGATAGCCAATATAAATAACGTTAAAATTAAAAACATTGCCAATACATAGATAAATTATATTTTGATTTAGATTCAAGTTTTTAATAAAATCTCCAAAATTAATGGTGAAATAGATAATTATAATGAGCACGTTATAACTGTGTTATTAGACATGTATTAATACGAAAATGACGAGACGTGGAAACTTTTGACAATAATAAATAATTAATTGACAATAAGATATAAACTTTGGACAATAAATTTACAAATAATGACAATATATGTATATGTAAAATGTTTTAATAGTACATAATATGGGGGGTGTAATGTCGCGCGAGGCGACAGGACGCCGCATTGTTGTACTGAAGTTTACAATACTTTTTTAATAAACTTTGTCATTTTCTCTCGAAACCTTTTTCTCGAGACGTGACGCTAAGTTGCATTTATACTGAAATGTTTAGGAGTGCTAAGTCGCTTTAGGATAAATGAACTAGCTAGTAGTGGAGAAAAGCTTTAGAAATGTTTACATGGTGCCCTTTTATTTCTCTCGTGTGTTCTAGTCTAGACATATATATGTTAGTGCGTATTTGTTTGACGTTTGGTGTCGTAGTGTTAGGCGAGGGCTTACAAATTGTTATAACGTACTTGTGTGTCGTTTGGATGCAGATGTGTCTATATTTTATATCAGTACCGTTCTCCATCCAAACGAAGTCGTCTATTTATGAATAAGCTATATGTTCTCATACATATAGATCATCAGAGAAATGACAATAAATATATTTAGTTGATTTATGGATAATACTAAATATTCAAAAGTTATATTCAAACATTGATATTGATATATTGATACAATAAAGATAAAAATGCAAAGTGACAATATTCTTAAAATTATATTTATGTAATTAAAATAGCTTTAATAGTTTGTAAGGAAAATAACTAGCGAAAATATCAACATAAAAAAAAACTATAGATGTAGATTATGGAAAGAATTTTATTTAGATATAGCCGATTTTTACTCAAACTATTTACTATATGTTTTTTGTTGGCGATCTATGATTTTAACAATGTATTATACAACATATTATCACTTTAGTTTGTACAACTGTGCCATAATAGTTAATTATATATTCAAAATAATAGAACATAAATATATAACATAATATAATTGCGTTAATAATGTAATAGAAATATAAATGATATGCTCAAAGTTACTGTAATGGGTAATACTCGTATAATATATATTTATTAGATGTAGTTGTATACAGCGTGCAGCGGAAGTCAGTCAGTGCGGTCGGTCTAATTCCACTTTTTTTACTTTTTCCTTTAAAAAAAACATACAAAAACGTACGGAATGTTCACAGTTTTTTCTGAATTTAATGGTTTTCAAGAGAGAAGAGACAAGACAATTGCAAAGCGAAGTTACGAACTTATATTAGTTTTTACGGACCGAACTGACTGGATGTTAGTTGTGTGATGTAGGTATACAATGCCATCGAAACTTTGTGGTGGCTTGTTAATTAGCACGAGATGCTGCAAACAATTTTACGTATCGAAGGGACGTAAAGCGTTTACACACTCTCGCAGCTAACAGCGAGCCGCCATAAACTTTGAATGGTGTATTACAACATTGACGACTAACATTTGTGTTCGCTGACGTAAGGTTGTCGACTTCTTATGAGCCTCCTTCTTAACTCGAGCTTTTCTACTAGAGTAAAAATGTTGGAAATTTTATATAACACATAATATTGTTAAGACAATAAGTATATAAATACCACTATATTATACTATGTACTATATTATAACACGTATGAACCTCAATTTCTTAAAAACTCTGAGTCGTATTTATTTAAATTGTTTAAGTAGAAAAAATATTTATAACTAAATGTTTTAAAGCACTTTATTGGGCTGTTATGTATTTATCCCATTTAAACATAATATATTTTTACAATTTTCTTTTAACAAATTCCATATATTCGGTGTTACTATAATATAATTATTGTTCCCAAAATTTGATTTATTATAATTTTATAATATTTTATATATTTGTAAGAATTGTACATATAACGACAATTTCTATTAATTTTACACGGATAGGATTAGTCATTCCAATAGGAACTAGGATAAAGGAGTTCTGTACGTAGATAAACCCGCTCTAGCGTTTCCTATCTCTCAATTCTAACCTCAAACCTTCTTATATTTTACTCTCTTTACCCATTAAGTTGTTTCTATTTGTAGTATTGATCTATTACTTGAAGGATAAATAACATACATACATAGGTAATGCAAACAACAGATCAATTATGATATTTCAATATAATATATTATTCAATTGTTTTTATTTATAATTATATTCTATGGAGACACGAAACACGGAGAGGTCTTCCCACTATGCTTTAATCTTTTGTAAATGTCATTTCTAAATCCCAATCTCTCTTCAGTAGTGTCGCTTGCGTTGGTTTTTAGAATCAGACTTAGTGTGTAATACACTCAAGATACATAAAGATTATAAATAAACAAGAAATGCATTGGTAATTGGCTTTATACTGAACATGTAGTGGACATGTTCACTCTAAATGTAAAAACATAGTCGTACACAGCTCAGAGTTTGTGTCGTTACCTAATAATATATGTCGTATACATAATGTTTAGATTGTAATCAGTATTGAACTTTTACTAAATAGATGAAATGTTTCGTGTTCATTGATATTTTGTTTGAGTCAGCCTGTTTGACTTCAACGTGTTAATGTAATATCACTTTAATTCGGCACGTGTTCTAATAACTTTTATGTGCAACTTGACAATAATTTATGGTGATGAATTAAATAAATTTACTGTGTTCAATTAATACTTCGATTTCGACAAACTTAACTTTAAACATGTTATGTTAACGTTGATGTAAAATCTACATTTTTTAATTTGCATTCAACAATTATACATTATATTACAGGCTAGTAAAAATGTTACTATTTTACTAAAGATAAGATGATATTGAAAAGTAGCCATTTGCAGGCTTCACTCCATTATACAAGTAGGTGAATAGTTCTGAGGAGTAATATATATTACAGGCTAAAATAATGGTTGTGTTGTAGACGTTATTGTAATGTCGTAGTGTTCATATATGTACCAGCAGCGCTGCGGCCGCTTGCTTCACGACAATATTCCTCATTGTAACAAGAATTCTGGATGAAACAAATACAATATCAGTGGTCAATTTAAATTCAACGATATTCGACGAAAATGTCAAAATAAATATCAATTATATACTTATCTATACACTAATATTAAAATACGAAGTAGATAGCGACTTTATAAAAATTAGTAATTCTATGGTAGACAATAAACCTAATGTTAAACTAAATGTGACAATAAATGTCTGACTAGATACTATCATCTCTATTGATACATTGTATTTATCGAAATTTGTATTTTTTTATCGCGTGAGCGCGAGTCTTCATAGTATTGTACTGACAGTCAATGTGTCGGACAGGTCGGGACAGATACATAAATGTTAATTATAAATCTATAGTTCAAGAGAGGACTTGTTTTAGGACCTCGTTTAAATTAGTCTAAGCTTGTGTAAAGCGTAGCCTGGTAACATACACGCACAACATTATCTCAACTTTAATACAGCATTTAGATGTTTCTTTTTAGACGTGCCGATATCAATGTTGTTATAGTAAATGAATGTTTAATGTCGTAGCCGCCAGGCGTCGCTTTGTCGGCATACTTCTGTTTCCCAACGGGTTCTTGTTAAATTAACCTTGTATTATAAATTTTATTTATTTATTTATAACGTAAAATGAATTGAGATATAATTTATACGATTTATTTACAATTGTAGACTATAATAATGCAAATGTCACATATCACAATAAGTATTATACATTCGGACATGTTTAGGAAAGAGCATAGTTCCTCCTAAAATTATCACTTTCATGACATACTATGTTATCAGATTTTGATGTTATTTTTATTTAAGTGACAGTATTCAAAACAACAAATCATTTAATTTGTGCAAGTTTATATATTTTATTTATTTAAAATTGATACATGCAAATGCAAATGTATTTTCTATATTTTATAAAACGTGGTAAATTGTGAAAGTGATATACAAAAATATAATATTTTTCTAAATTAAGCTAATTATACTACAAGGTAATTATTTTTCTATTTAACACTGTTGCTAGCAAGAATTACATTTTATAAACGGCAAAACACAAAGTTAATAAAGTGGCAACATTTTATTTATAAGCTAACGATTTTAAATGCTTGTCTGTTACATTTTCTTGTTTTAATATTGTGAATCTTTGCTTATAAACATTTCTATTTAAATGTTAGTTTTCGTATTATTGGAATTAAAATGTGTGATGAATGTTGCTTCTGATAGTTTATATTGTGTAGCTTTTCTTTGTCTCTGACGCTTGTAATAAAACAAATAAATGAAAACGTATTTTATTGTCTCTTCGCACACATTATGAGGTCATGTAGAGAAGGAAACAAGAATGTACTGCGATCATACATTTTTTTGTGTAATATATGGTGGCGAGCGAGTAAACAGTCACCGAAATTCGTCGACATAACGATATGACAACTGCCCAACTGCTCAATTGTAGACGCGTAGCTTACCTTTTGTCGACGGAAGACGGCACGAACGGAAAGATTTCCTCTTTCAATGCGTCAAATTTTCTTTCTTCTATCCTTCCCCTATAAGATAAGGGTAGGAATAGAAAGAGCACCAAGGCTATTCATTTCTGTGGTCGTGGTATTGCATCGGTCGAGCCGACATATTGTTGTAGCTAGCTTCAATGTTAAATATTAAGTGTTGGATATGTAGTCAAAGGAAATAAAAGGCAAGTTTTTAATATATATTTTACTAATGGGTATATTATAGGTATATAATCAACAATGGGTATAAGTAACTAGACAATTAACCGCTAACTAGTACAATACGTGGTTACAAGTCAGTTTACACAAGTATACGCGCTATGTTCGCCGCCGCTCCGCGCCGCGCCGCGCTTCACAACACTGCGCCGGAGCCAGGCGCAACGATTTACTTTATAACAATCCTGACGTTACAACATTTATTTTATTTATATTCAATTTCAAATGGAACCAATAATTTGACTAAAACTAAATCAATATTACATCATCGCTTGGTTTCTAAAGTTACTTTAGTCTCAAAGAGGATAAGTGAAAACATAGGAATTGCAATAACGTAGTAAAAAAATCGGTTTATCGACGTTTATTATTTGAAATGTTGGCAAACGAAAGCTGACTCCTGTGTCTTATAATTTGCACAAACCTTATAAACATATTTGTTTGTTTGAAGTTTGAAGAAACCCTCCATCGCAGGTCGCGGTCCGCGTTGTGCAAGACAACTGACTATTTGTATAAATATTGTCCCGATGTTCGTTATTCTACACGATGTAAGTTAAGATCAAGTTATGTACACGTTAATGGACAATGATTGGGCGATGAGAATTTACAGAATCGACTAAATACTTTGAAGCATTCACATGATAGTGGCCAAAAAGAAATAAACGGCAAATATTCAAAATATATTTCACACAAAATAAATGCATTTTCTTGTACAAATGTTTAACTGTTTCCATCCATCTCGTATAAAACCAAAAGTTTTTATATTGATGCAGTTATATGTAGGCATGGGTAAACATTTGTGTTATGTTATCTGCAATGTTTAAAAATATCGTTTTTGCTCATGAATAGTTAGGCGACCGCATACCGAGGAAGACCTGTGTCCAGCAGTGGGTAGATACAAGCTGATGATGACTATGATGATGATGATGATGAATAGTTAGTTAGATAACTACCTATTTTATTTGGCGGCTTCATGCGTACATTTGGACCGACGTTTACAATTATAATACTTGCCCAATAATAAGAAAAGCGGTTGTTTTACCTTAATACAAATAATTAATAGAACAATTATATTCATACATAGAATGCTATATTTTATATAAGTTCGTTTAAGTTATATTTAAAATTACATTCCGTTGTACATTTCTTATTTTCGATGTACGAAATCGAAGTTTTAAATGTTAACACTAAAACTGTAGGGTCGAGTCACACCGAGCGCTTTATCGCGTCTAGTAAGTTGACGGCGATTTACACAAATATAAGCGCGCAGTATGCAGACCCTTATTATATAGCTATCAGGAAATTGCTAAACAACTATAGTGTATTGTTGCTCCCAGCTTAACTAATCGTAGCTTCCTACAACTATAAGAGGAATAAATTGTGTAATGTCAATAAAACTCTTTAAACGAAATAAATAATCTTAAACCTTATCACAACGCGCTAAGACATATTTTATTGTAATGAGAAATCCAGAAATGAGATATCGCGGCCACATGTACCACCTCCCAGCTGACTGTAACAATTCTATCATAACATTGTCATATGCATAATTAATTGCAAGACACTTCTTTCCAAATACGAAGTATATTAGTATAGTAATTGACGTTGGCTTCTGGAAATTTAGCAGTTGTATCCAATGTATTGTAGACTATTTAATGCTTCACTGTCACATACATTTTTGTTATTTTTGCCGTTAGATCGTTACAGCAATTTTAACTTCATAATTGACTTCACACAACCCGTAGCATATGACCGCGCACTACAAAATACAAACTAAGTCCCACTTCTCTGCTTCAGTCTTGAGTAGTTTTTTTTTCTAAATTGACTAATTATTTCATCATTATTCCGTTTAAATTAACAATTTCTAAACGAAATTTGAATTAAAAATCCTAGGTGAAAGAAAAACTAAAAATTACGCGTTAAATAAGTAAATATAAAAGATACAGCAATTTATAACGAAAAAAGTATCAAGACCGACAATCTTATACTTTACGACACAAAATTGTTTTTTGAATGATTTAAATAAGATAAATTTTAGCAGATTAAATGGTACACGTTCAATTAAGCTTCTAGAAATATGTTCGATAGAAAAGAAGTGGACATCCACAAGACCGGGACAAATTTACGAAGTTTAAAACGTGATAAGCTTAAAAACAATGCTTAATAAATAGTTTAAATAGTATTGAAAACTAGAAATAATTATAAATACCTTTTTAAATGCCCATATAATACGCTACTAAGAAACCTTATATTATTATTTTACTTTCAAAAGTTAGAAAAAGATATGTGCAAATTGTTAGTTTCACTAATTTGATAAATGTAGAAAAAAGACGCTTCGGACTAATTTGCTAAGAATAATTTTTTGTTTAATTTATTAAAATTTAAATAATCTAATAGAATCTTCCAAAGTGAGTTACAAGGGACGTATAATGGACATTCAATGCGCTACGGAAACTTTTACAAACCACCAAAGACATACGTACGTACACAGAATACTTCTTTTAAATTGCTTTCAATTCTTCACATCTCTTTATCGTTTGATTCAATTTTATCATCGATTGTTTTTATAGAATGAGATAAGCTATACCTTTGTCTTGGCAAATAAGAAAACAGAATAATAACAGTTTGGAGAACTTCCGGCGCGCACAAACGTGTCTATGGACGTACACATGTCTTCGTCTCCGACTATTTCTACGCTAGTAAATAGAGCCATTTTGCATCGGGCAGATAATTTAGATAAATATATCGCTCAAACAACAAACATCTAATAAATATGATAACGCTATGACGTTATGATTTATGCTTACATGTAATGATATGACACGAACACAAGAAAGACTCGCCTCCTCCAGTGTGTACAGCTGCAATGTACTTGTCTGTTGCCTGGAATGTACCCACGCGCTTTGTTACGCCGAATTATTCAATGTTATCTAATATTACAAGATATTAATTAAAGTGCAAACTGGTGTAAATACTTTGAACTCAATTTCCACTGTCTATCTGTGTGTTTGTGTGTATGGGTACATTACATTCCACTGTACAATGACAAATACGATCTACTTCACGACGAATTTGTAATGGCCTAAACGTATACGAAGGTAGGAGCATTGTCAAATATATATTTAAATGAAAGCCTAACAGGAGTAAAGGTAACAACATATTTAGTAAACGCTATATAAATAAATGCAAATTACATATTAATTATTACTAAATCTAAAGAAAAAGCGAAACTCTTAGAAATACAAGAATAATAAAATACTTATAATCTTTGGTGCAATCAGTCGGTAAAACTTATATTTTTTTTTTGAGATTTAATAAAAATAAAAATAGTTTCTATAAGAAAATCTAATTTGTAGACGACATTGTGAGTGAGAATAATTATAAATATAATAGAAGACGTGACACGTACAAATACACAAAGACGCGTTCACGTGACTTGTGTTATGTTGTGCTCACACTGTTCCAAGTCCTTCGAGCAGGACGCGACAGAGTGCGGGGGATGCTGCACACGCACCACGCACCACGCAACACGCAACACGCATCTCTGTCACTATCACTACGCGCTAGTACAACTCTAAACAAAATAAGATTCACGCGACTCCTCGATTTGCTATGCACTTCAATATTGTAGTTCTACGACATTTTGTTACATTAAATTTACTTTTAACGTTCGCTTCTTTTTCTATTTGTTTTCGAGAACATTAAGAAATTGATTTTTTCAAATAATTAAGAACTATCTGGTAATTTCAAACTATTTTTTAAATAGTACAAGTGATAAAAATTCAGATTCGTGAAAAAAAAAACACCTCATTAACCACTTGGTGTTTTACAAGAAACTTAAAACACATCGGAAACACAAGATAAACAATAGCTACATAAATAATGAGATCCTTGTTAGAACATTTAGAGGAAGACTATCTGACTCCAGTCAAATATAAAAGAGTAGTTTGAACACACATTTCTAACCAAAAATTATTTACAAATGTAACTAATGTAAAATTAAACAAGGAATATAAACATAGATTTAAATTCGCTGCTTCCATCTGTGTTAGGCCTTCGCAACACAACACATTCCTGCAATATGCCGTTTTACATTTTACTAAAGTCAACTTTTAGATCGATCGATCGATAGATGAGATTAAAAGTTTAAGAACTTATTGTACGTTACTTAACCGGATCATATTAATGAATATTAAATAAAATATTATACACATTAAACATTTACAACTATTATATAAACCTCAAACATTAGTCATACGGAAAACTAACCTCCAATAAAAATCTTTCACAACATTTCTATATAATAACATTTAAAACATGAGCAAATCCTTTTTAAATAAGCTTAATGATAAATTACTCAATCAAAATTGGATTGTATTACGTAATGCATAGAGTTGTTATACATACATACATACATACATACACCAGTTGACAAATGAAAGTAACCGACGCGTTCCGGAGATCGCATCGCATCGCATCGCATCGCATCGCAGCATCAATTGGACTGATGTATGGAGGCGAGGAAGGCCGGGTCCACGGAGGCCACCTTGGCCGTGAGGAAGGCGTGCATGCAGAACAGGAGGCTCTGCAGGATCTGGCACTCCAGCTCCTGTCGGTCGGTACATCATGCATCTCTATTTCTTTAAACGATTATTTAAACTTCAGTTTTTACACGTGACGATTATTTGGAAGCGACGCTTACGATGAAACCGTTTCAATTTGTTGTAACACATAATTGCTCACCTTAGTCTCGATAACCTTGGTCTCCGTGTCCTGGAAATGCAGTTTCAACTTTGATTTGCCATCGTCGCTCGAACCTCTCAACTGTGAAAACCTGTCACCAAAGAAACCTTTTGTACTATACAGAGCAATTAAGACGGCCCAAATATAACAGTCGTCAAATATCGTGAATCATGGCTCATCCAATATGTATGTGTGCAGTGTGAGTGTGAGAGTCAGGGCTCGTGCATCGCGTACCTGTATGACCAGACGGGCGGCGCGCCGGGCGTGCCCTCGCTCAGCGAGAACCCGCTCGCCCAGTCCAGCGTGAGCCCCGCCGCGCGCCCGCCGTGCACCACCGTGAACGTCTTCTTCTGCAACAACAACCCCATTCCGATACAAATTTTATCCACGACATATCAAACCTTAAAGTTTTATTATTGAAAAGGTCGTAAGAATAAAACGCGGCCCTGAGTGACCGTTCTAAATTCTGACGTAGACGTCACTGTAATTTTTAGTACAGAAAACATAAACATCTATTTTATAAATGTTAAACTCGAAGCACGACGCGATCTGCACGCTATCGCGGACCGCGACATTGATGGAGCTGCCGCCGACGGCGAGCGCGTGGCGGCGCGCGGCGCGGCGGCTGCGCCGGCTGGCGCTGCCCTGCGAGTGGCACCACGCCGGCGCGGCCAACCTGCGCAGCCGCCGCAACCTGCTGCTGGAGCGCCGCCGCCAGCTCGCCACCGGACACTGGCTCATCTGGCACCCCTACAGCCCCCTCAAGTATTACTGGGACTGCTTCGTCGCCGCGCTCATGTTCCTGCAGTTCATTTACATGCCTTTTCAGGTGTTCGTCGTGTGTGAGTCGAGTTTGTTAAATATTCCATTCTTTGGTGCGCGCTTTGTCAACAAAATGTTTGTCAAACGTTTCGTCTCGCCCCGTAGGTCCCAATCCGAGGGATCCGTTCATCTTGGTGGGTGATGCGGTCGCGTTGGTGGACATAGCGACGACGTTCGTGACGGGGTACACGGACGAGGACAGCAAGCGTGTGGAGCTGCGCGCGCGGCGCATCGCGAGCCGCTACCTGCGCGGCGCGCTGTGGCCGGAGCTGGTGGCGGCGCTGCCGCTGCAGCTGTACCGGATGTTCGACAAATGCAAGCTGCCCACCCACACGGCAATGTTTGTGTTTAAGCTGCCGCGGCTGGCGTCCATGGAGCGCAAATGGAAGAACATCCACGAGCAGTTCGAGCTGTCTTACATCACGAGCGTACTGCTGCTGGTCGTCTTCAGGATGATTCTGTTCTTCCACTGGATGACGTACGTGCACTACCAGGTGCCGGCGATCTGCTCGCACTACTACGCCATGGACCGCAGCTGGCTGCAGCGGTTTCGCGGCGTGCAGCTGCCGCACAACACGGTCTTCAAGAAGTATACCGCCAACCTGTACCTGGCGTGCGGCCTCTGCATCGGGGCCGGCTACTACACGCCCATCGGGGTTTATGTCATTCCAGGTTTCGCGACGATATATATTGCGCTTCATTACTGCCAACAAATTAGAATGTCCCTGTTGCTAGTCGATTAGGATCGACCAGGATTAAAAATTGTATTTTGTTTCAGAGCTCTTGTTGACGGCATTCATAGGTCTGATGGGGCTGATCTTCCTGCTGTACTGCTTCACGACCCTCCTGCGGCTGATGATGTACAAGCAGTACGAGTCGTTCCTGTACCACGGCAAGCTGCGGGAGCTGGAGGAGTACATGGAGCTGAAGCGGCTGCCCGCCCTGCTGCAGAAGAAGGTGCTGCTGTTCCTCAAGTACGAGTTCAACGGCGGATACTTCAACGAGCCCCTCATCCTGAGCACCATCAACGAGCAGATGAAGCAGGACATCAACATGCACCGCTGCCGCAAGCTGGTCGCAAACGTGCCCGTCTTCGGCGACATGCCGGTCGCGCTCCTCAACACCATCGTGTTCAGCTTGACCCGCGTCCTGTACATGCCGGGCGAGGTGAGTGCTCCTCGACACCCGGACCCGCCGCAATCGATCTCTCGGTTGCCATTTTCTTGTACGGCAACATACAATGTCTTCGCGTGTTTAGACCGTGGTGCGGAGCGGGGAGCCGCTCACGCGCATGTATCTGATCTGCTCCGGCACAGTCGCCGTGATGAACTGGGCGGGCAAGGAGGTCAGTATGAGCATTTCCATACATCTTTACGGCGAGAATAACATAGGTACTGAAGAGGTGGT
>NW_013532703.1:16061292-16071924 GCF_000836235.2 Papilio xuthus
CCCCCACCCTCGCCACCACAACAGTGACACGACAATACATCTCGCCTCTACCCTCCATGCTACGTATACTTTTAATATTATAAGGACTAAATAAAATTAAATATAATTTATTGTTGTTTTTATTATTTTACCTTATTGACATGATATGCACATCACCGAACTCGTCCGACGCAATATTACTATCGTACGAGTACGATAAAGATGCAGAGAGGGGGAAGTATCGTTAGGGAAGTATATTGACGTACCCCGAGACGCACGACGGAGTTGACGATGTTGTGGGTCCAGGCGGCCTCGACGCGCAGCAGGTCGCGGCGCGTGTCGGCGCTGAAGTAGCGCGGCCCGGCGGGCGCAGCGCCGGGCCCCGCGCCGCTGGCCTGCACCAGGAAGCAGTGCTGGCGCCAGTCCACCGTCTCGCTCTCCTTCACCGTGCGGAACATCGTCTGGTACACCTTCAGCGTCTCCGGGCACTTCGCCAGCTCCGTTATGTTCATCTACGCGAACACAAATGTTACATCGTCATCTATTATCTATTCCCTGTTCCCTAGTAGGTTAGGAAGGAAGTGATGTGTATAGTCACCGGGGGCACGTCGAAGAGCATGACGTCGGTTCCCTTGAGGAGGAGGAACTTGGGGCGGTAGGTCTGCCAGGGCTGCGCGGCGCTGACCACGCCCTCGTGCACCCAGCCCATGTACTCGATGCGCTCGCCGCCCGCCAGGTGCCGGTTGAACAGCTTCATCTGCACAGCGACACGCATTGCTGTGGGTGAGTGCGCAGTGCCCTCCCTCCTCCGCACAGACGTACCTGCAGGTTGGTGAGGCCCACGATGTTGTCGGAGATGCTCTTGAGCCACTGCGAGAGCGCGGCGGGGTCCTCCGCGTGCACCACGCCCGTCGTCACGTGCGCGCGCGCCCCCCGCACCTGCGCACACCCCACACCCCACCCCGCACCCCGCACGTGCTCGTCATATGCAATTATCTCTTTCTTTCAAACAGATCAAAGGTCGTTCCGACTCACCTCGAAAGCTCCCGGCCTCAGCTTGTCCGTCCCCGGCACGTATCTGGTGACGTACGCCATCATTAACGGAACTGAAACCGAAAACGCATCGTATCACACGATCAAAAAATCAATGCATGGTTCTCGATGCGTAAGTTTAGCGGCGGTCCGCCAAAGTGGTTAACCGAATATTTGAAGAATTTTATTGATCAATGCATCATATGGTGCGTTTGCCGTGCAAGTGTTGAATGGCGCACGACAGCGACTCCGCCCCCAGCCGGTGCTACGTAGCCCTCATTGAAGTTATTTCGAAGAGCAGACGCACCAGAGACGACGTCGACCCAGTGCGTGTCGTCCTGCGCGTTGTGCTGCGCGGTGTGCGGGTGGGGCGCGTGTGCGAGCGGCGTGTGCGCGGAGGCGGCGGACGGAGGGCGGGACGCTGGCCGACTGCCCTCCTCCGCGCTCCAAGCACTCTGATTACACAATTAATTTATTTCCATTACAAATGTTTGTGATTCTGTTTTGCGTAAATTGAGTTTATAGAATTTATTCAATGAATATTTTAGCAATAGAGAAGCGACCTGCCAGCCGGCGTCGTCCGCGGCGCGCTCGGAGTTGCAGTTGTCGTCGAGAGTATTCGCGTGGTGATTGTGGTGGTTGTGGTGGGAGGGGTGCTCGTCGCCGGTGCTGCTGTCGGTGTCCGACGCCGCCTCCGCTGCAATTATTTTTATAGACAACGACCTTGAACGAAACTTTTCAACTTGAGCAATGGCACGTAAAACGGTTTTGTGTTATCTGTAAAAGTGTAGGTGTGAATGTGAGGTATGTGGGGTGGGGGCGGCGAGGAGCGCGCGTCACCTTGTTTCTGCAGGAAGGGCGTGGCGGCGCGGTAGTGCTTCACGGTGAGGACGACGATGTCGCCGGCATTGCGCAGGATGTTGACGGCGTCGTCGTGGTTGCACGCCGTTATGTACTCCCCGTTCACTGCACACGTCGCACACATTGTACACATTGCACACATTGCACTCATAAACCGCCGTGTCTCAACATTGTGCTGTATCACTGCATTTTGTAATATATGTAGCTGAGTGGTCGAAGGACCATTATCTCGTCTACATCTTAATTTCATCAAAACATTGTTTTTCTTTAGAACAAAGAAAGTTAAATATAACCATATTAATTAATTCAGTACGAGGTATCGCAGTATTGCGTGCAAACTGAAGTCGAGTGACTGTTTGCGGCACGACAGCGGCAGGCGTTTGTTAAAATACCTTTTGCATTTTGATTGAAAGTACCATTAATTTTTTGTAATTATCACCTAATTATATTTAAATAGGAGAAACATTTGATAATTTAATTTCAACATTCTGTCGGCCCGATGCTGATATCCGTTTAAAGTCAATTTCAATTAACATTTAATTGGATTAGGTCAAGCACTACTTGCACGCTCTTAAAATTAAAATTGTTCCTAAGAAATAGTAAGTAGATGATCACTTTCAATTAAAGTAAATTATGTTTCCAAATGAAAATTCCAAAAAAAAAATGATAAATTGTACAAATAAACTGAATTACGTTATAGTACTGAAGAGGGAAGTCAGATAACATTGTTACTGTCTTAAAAAGAAATTGTAATGGAGACAGAAAATGATCACGCTCCAATTCTACATCACACAATAATTTTTTTCATTAAAAAAATCTCGACTAAAGGTTTTATTTGCAAAATATACAAAAAGGAAACAAACATTTGCGGTTCACTTGCTATGTAGATTATGTTACGTTTATATTAAATGCAATGTGAATACAATATTAAAAGGGGTCACACCGGGTTTACCAGTTTAAGCCGCACAAAGTCTGTTAGTCAGTAGGTTAAGTACTTATGTTATTTGATATCACTGCGTGTGACACGTGAGACACGGTGCGTGGCGGCAGAGTAAACTAATTAGTTGTTAGGACATTAACATTTTGTTTTGCTTACTTAAGAAACAGATTGCGGCCAATGTAGATACCTTTAATGACAGCATCGCCGACGAACAGCTGTCCCGTTTGGTCTGCGGCCTGGTCCTTGTATATCTTAGAGATGAGTATGGGCAGCTTGTGCTCCGCGCCACCCTTGATGCTCAGCCCCAGGCCCCCCACCTTTTGCCGCGTGATCTGCACCATGCGCTCCTGAGGTAGCACAAAACCATACCATGATACAATTTCTAGCTACAGATATGTGTCGGTGGCGATGTACTCAATACTATGTTTATCGATACCGGTAAAATTTTGAGTTTTTTTTTCTAATTATTCTTGCTTTTAATCGCCGTGGCAATTATATTTGCCCTGTGGGAGTCTGACACGTACCCTGGCGTGTGGCACGGTGCGGTCGGGCGGCGGGGCGGGCGCGGGCGCTGGGCGCTGCACCGTCACCGCATCCATGGTGAGGACGAGCCGCGCGGGCCGCGGCCGCGACTTGCCGTCTGACACCTGCACCATGCCCATGCGGATCTGCCGCACACAACACAACACCACTTTACTCACAATATCGCATTGTCAATTCAGAAAACATTGTATGAATCAAAGAGCGTCATCATGAAACAAATATACAATTATCTCCTTGTTCCTTGTTACGTCTACGTTATAATTAGCCTTTTTTTACAATGAGCGAAAGAAACAAATACAGTACACTTCATGGCGAAAAAGTTATAAACGGAACTCTCGAGATTTAGCCGCGAGGTCTAGATAGACGCAAAGGTCAAGCACTAACGGTTTCCGAAATAACTACTGACCTATTCCAAAAATCATCAAAGTATTAAAGTTCTCCTTTTATTATGTTGATATTTTTATTGCTCTTTGTTAGTAAAAATGAAATAATCAAGTAAGTATATTACTATGTAGTAAAATGTGCCTCTGCAAATATCGAAACATCATCACTTTTTTGAAATACAGAAAGTCCTAGATTTAGGAATGCATTAACGCTAAGCATGATGCCCACTGAATTTCAAATGAGTCATTAACGCGGGACTCTGAAAATCTGGAACATGTGGGATTCGGGCAAAAATCAACCTTATGTTCCTTTTAATATGGCAGCACTAAATCTTTCTTGATATTATGACCCAAATAAAAAAATGTCCCTGTTTGTAACAACTGAGGGTCTCTTGAACATTGCTCTGGATAGATGGACTATTAAGGAGGTTGATTACAACTCGTTCTTAACTGGGTACCCTCATCCCTAGGGTCCTGTTAGAACTAAAAACCTTTTTATTTCACTAAGTTATGTGCCAGTCAATACAGAGAAAACTAGTATAAGTATAATTACATTCCTGTCAAGTGTAACAAGATTGCAAATGTATATAGTTTGCTAGAAGAGCCAAATATTTTATAGGGCAACTAATCTTTATATATGTAATTCTTCTGTGCGTGTGTATGTCACTGAACTTCTCTCAAACGACTGGACCGATTTTGATGAAATTTTTTGTGTGTGTTCAAGGGGATCTGGGAATGGTTTAGATTCACAATTTTGTCCGCTGGACAATGTTTTTTTAAATAATTTTCATCAAAATGGTCCAGAATGTATTAGCTTATTAAAAAAAGTTTGAAATTTTCAAATTAAAGACGTGTAGACAGGACAATGTCTGTCGGGTCTGCTAGTATTATATAGAAAAGCAGAAAACCTCAACATTTTACATTAAGAAATTTAACTAAACTGAATTCATAATTGTAAAACCATATCAGTCCTAACCATATCTTCAGAAAACTATTGAAATACAGTTAAACCTGGATAATGAAGAAATCTATAAGCGAGAATTATTATCCGTTGCAGATGGACAACCTCCAAAAGTTAGAAACTGTAAATAGACAGAAACCTCTGTAAGTGAGAAAAATATTACAATGCTTTGAATGCCCGGTCTACATGGGTTCCATGGTACATCTGTAAAATGTTAAGTACTTTGTAAATCGTTCATCATTAATAATTTATGGATAAAAGAAATTATTTAAAAATAATTAATTGCAAGATATATCAGAGTTTACATGAATATTAGAGTGGCTCGAGCAAGAGTGCTACACCATCTACCCCACTACGGGGACCTAGGAAGATAAGTAAAGTAAGAAAGTGTCTATTATATGTTACTACAAAGTTTGTGTAAGTAAAATAACATTTTTATAAAAAATAATGTAACCCACTATACTAGTTAAAAATATTAGTGAAGATTTAAATCTTCATAGAATATATTGAAAAATTAACTTATCCAGTTTTGGAGATCAGAAATCCTTGGACAGGAGTATATTTGTGCTTCTTGTTTACATCACAGGTTTAGAAACTGTTATTTCGTTTATACAGATTATTTCTCATTTACTCATTTATTAATTGGGACATTAAAACATTTGCAATGCTATTAATAATAAAAAAAACTGTTTACTTTTATAGGATTATATAATTTTTTCATAGTGTATTACACAATATGTCTATAAGCTTTTGTGATTAGTTGTTGCTTTCTAACAGTCAAGTATTACATTGCATTTAATAATAATATTATGAATATTTATAGACTATTGGAAGATTATTTACCAACATGAATCATATACATGTTGGATATTTGTGAAAACTTTCTAAGAACAAAAACAATACGAGATTAAATTTAGAATTATGATATAAGAATACAATAGTATTTTTTAACAAAATACTTGTATCCATCGAGATAAAAATGGTATTGGTTTTACAAATTTGTAATGACATTAATATACTTACTTTCTCATCTTTTTTCTCCTCAATAGGTGTCATCATTGTGAAACATGCACACCATAACGAAATTAAAATTCTTTTGCTGTATTTTCACACACTAATTTAACAACACTATATTTAACATTTTGATAGTCATTTGTTCTGACTTCAATCAAACAAGCTTTTCGTTAAATAACTTCGGCCCTTTTACAACGATACCATTAATTATTTACGAGAAACACATTTCAAATAAGAAAAAACAGGTCACTCGCTACAGTAAATCAATATACGTGAATGGAACCAAAACAATTCAGATATGAAAGTTCATTAATGATTGATGGTGGGGTGTATTCGCTGCTGTCAAAAATATTTTAGACTTTAAATGAACTATTGAATTAATTATGTAACGTATAATTTTCGGTTTAGCTAATTATTTATTTTAACAAAATATTAGACGAATACACAACAGTAAAACACGTTATCACAATACTATAAATCATGTCATGCGTGCAAATGCGAAGTAGACATGTGTACATATGGTCTGAGACGGCTTAGAAGTTCAGATCACATAGAGTTGAACTGTGGCTCAACAACTAAATGAACAGATCGCAACTGAACGCGATTTAACGATAATTATGCGAGTCGAGTAGTCGCAAGTCAGCTGATAAGTGGCAGAGTAACCAATCCTGCGCTCGCGGCACTCGTATCCTTACAGTATATCGGCGTTCACTGGTCTGTTTTTTATATGCCAACATGTGTAATTAGTTCTGTATTTGTTCAATAGTTCAAATCACGTAGACTTGGACCGTAGAGCTACTGCTCAACGACTGCATTGACAGCTAAAACGACTACAACTTTATGTTTAAACAGACTCAGGGGCGTGACTTGATGAGGAGTCGTAGACAAATCAACAATTATGTGCAAGCTACTCATTTAAAGAAACATCACGATTTACATCTTATACTGCCCGATGACTCGCAACTCGCAGCTCGAAATGCAAGTAATAATACTACCCATATCTGCTTCACTCATGCAAACCTTGCTCTGAACTGCAGCTCATCAACTTTCATTGATTTAATCATGTATAGCAGAGTAGTATTTTTTGTAGTTCATTTCATTTCACATCACTATAGTATGTAGTTACTAGAGCTGCCTGATGTCGCACCGACACAGCACACTAGCGCCAGTCACATGTCAGAATAAATCGATTATATTACATCAATTCCTAAATATTTCTGCCAATAAATAAGAAAAATACGATGTAGTAATGTCGTAATATTGTCTTTTTTTGAATATATTGAAATATATTATTTTTTAATACGTCTCATTTGTCGGTCTTGATTCTCATGGTATCGTGCAGAAGCTGTGGTACCTACTTCTCAGGTTATTTATCATTATTTTTTTTTGGACAAAAACGACTGAAATAACATAATTTATGTTTATCCATAAAATTCTATTACAAAAATCTGAATTGAAAGTAAGCAAGTCAGTTAATTCTTGTCCCAATAGCTCAAGTCAATACTATTATAGTTTTCCAGAGATGGCGCTGCTAACAATGAGCGACCAGACGGACGAAATATTATTTTCGTTATAAGCAACTAAGATAGGTACATCATTTTCGTAAAATGTAACTTTTATTTTTTTATATATACATAGAGACTCCAACTCCATTTTATCAGTTAAATAGATGTAAAGGCATCCTGAGGCTTCAAAGTTAACAACCAATACTAGTGTTATTAATATTATTACTATTGAAATGATATTTACAACTAATCTTACTTCTTCCTAATATTATAAATACGAAAGTTGAGATGGATGGATGGAGGGATGGATGTTTGTTAGAAGGTTACTCCTGAACGGCTCAACGGATCTTGATGAAATTTGGCACAGCTGAAGAAAGTGTAGCAGAGTCGCGAGCGACAGCTAGTATGAAATAAGGTTAAGGCTAAATGAAACATAAAATAGCACAACACACAGTTTATTTCCGTTCCCCGTTCTAAATTTAATAATAATTTAATTATTACACAACATGTATATAGAAAGATTTTTATACAATAGTGTATAATTATTAGCTAATTAACTATATTATTCAACAATACAGTAAAAAGAATTACGAATCACTTATAAATTTAGCAGTCTATTTTAATGATATGTATCTTTTGCGGTTTGGAACAGCCGTGTCTTAATTATATGTAGGTACTTACATCTAGTTCATTTCACTAAATACGAACAGTTTTACGTGCATCCGAGACGTGAAGCGACACAGACGACCAGAAATTATAAGTATCGTCAAAGTCGACAAGCGTTTAAAAGAGGTCCATCAATGGTAACTTGTAGTTTGTAGAAACTTAACGAAACTTACCAATTCCACCGTAGGATTGAGTGTATCATTGTAATGTAATTTGAAGTTTACCATAATAGCAAAATTTATTTTAATCACAAAATATAAGAAGCCTGTACTTTAGGCCCTAACATGTTTAAATAACATTATAATATAACCTAGTAAGCTCTGAAGCATAACAGCGCCGCGTCACAGCGCACAATAACGGCACATTTGTAGCAGATGCACATAAAACTTTGAAAATGCTTCAAGATTTGCTGCAAGAATAACATTTATATAAAACTAAAAATGAACACCCTTTATCAAAATCTGAGAGATACAAGATTTGAGCTTATAATTCCAAAATATGAGTTGGTTGTTAGTATTTTTAATTGGTTTATCGGATTTCGAAATGATCCTAGAACACCCTACAAACATATGAAACCTGGCCGATTCTAGAATGTTACAGTTAGAGCTATATTTTTTATGTAAGAAGGTATGGGCGGACTTCGCATGGACATTTTGCATGTTTACAATTTATTTAAAATTTTTGCGTATAGTTGGCCATTTAATGGCGAGTCTTTCAGCAAATCTTGAGTTTTTAGTTGTATAGAGCAAATACCAGTAAATGTTTATCTTGGTGATTAGTTTTTTTTGAGAATTAAAATTAAAATATATTTCAATAAATACATTAGACTTGATGTTTAGCAACTAAAATAACATTTCTTTCTAATACATTATTTGCAACTTGTCTTAAGAATTTCTTCCTGAACTCTTTTCGCCTCTATGTCTTTTCCTTTGGTCTTATGATTCTTGGGTTGCTTCAGTTATTTGATGGCATTATACTGATGGGAGTGAGAGATGGTTAGTTGATATCTCTCAGATACATTGCGATGACATTACAAGATACAACATCCAGTAGTATGTTACTCCGTTACAATTTCATAAATATAATGTATATCTAATATGTACACATGTAGAACACATTAAAATCTAAACTGTTCCAGTTTAACAGCATTTAAATAAATCACAATAATCAAATAACTCTATATAACAATATTTTTCTAACATTATTATTGATGCGGTTTTTTTTTCTGGCATCAGATAAATAATTAAGCCATTTTAGATGTTACCTATAACGTAGTTTAGTTTTTGTTGTTGGAAATTGTGATTAATTTGCTTCAGATATTTACAATTTTTAAAGACGACATTCAGATTCAATTAAGTCTGTCTTAGCACAGAAAGTTTAAAAAATGTAAAATACTATGTTTGGCTTATTTGCTTGGTTTCTTTTATGCTTTGCTTGATCGTTATTTTCTTCACTTTAAACCTTAAATCAATCCTTGTCTTCATTTAATTGTTTTCATATTGAGCGCAGCATCTTTCTTTGATATTTTGTCCACGGTCCAACATAAGTAAAAAACGTGTTACTTACTGTGCGATTGCCTTGTTATATTCTATGCTGATAAGAATCGCGATTGCCAAATTAAAATACAAAATAGTTTTCGGCAACGATTACTAATTATGTCGTTTAACATTTTAAATGTTACTGGTCAAGTTTTAAGATAAATTTTATACACATTTATACACTTTTACTAAAAAAAAGTTTCTTCTTAAACATACGGAAGTGAACACAAGAGAGGCCATACAAAATGGTTCTTTAGTTTGGTATAAAATATTTGGACCGTGGCACGTTTATACGTGGATAGTGCATTCCCTACGTTCCTGTTCTTTTCTTTGTTGATATCTGGAATTTAAAATAATATTAGTTTTAACTCATTACATATTTCATATCGAATACGTTACGTAAAATGTATCGGTTGTAACCGATTTGGATTTGCAGCACTGATCTAATAAAAGACGATAATTTAAATGTATTTGTTTTAATTTGATATAATCGAATGAGATGTCTAGATGAGTGTGATCTTCAGAGCTTTCAAATGTATGTATTCTTATGTTTGAATGAAGTTATTGTCAAGTAGAGAAAGCGCAGTGACTCACTTGTCAATTAATGAAGATATATCGGGAGGAACAGGGGCGAAGCTGCCTGAGAGGCCGTCGCTCCCGTTCTGCCCCCCGCTGCCAGACAGAGACAACACTATTGCAATTAACACGCTACACGGAACCCATGCAGTGGTTGACCAAGCGCGGCGTGCTTCAAATAAGCCAAGTGTTTGGGGTTGCTACTTGAGGAGGAAATCTAAAAGAGTAACAAAACAATTTTTTTAGTACACAGGAAATTACTACAGTGAGAGTTAAATCAAAATATTCGTAACTTTAAGGATACAGATGCATGTGCTACGGAGGAGTTGTAAGATATAGATAGGATAGATAGATAGATAGATAGATAGATAGTGAGTTATAGTTATTAGTCCTGGATGTGTTAGGGTAAAAACAAAGGAGAAATCGACACCATATACGACTTTCTTATTTAGAAAGTGTTGTACTTTTTCATTACATTGTTTATTACGTTTTTAAGTAGATAGTTTGATATTAATCAGGGAATATAAAGTCGTATATCGGTCGTGAAGTGTGTTGCGGTGTGTATTCGCGCGGGTCGCGGGGGCGGGGTCGGGACGGTGTGGTGCGGGTGTGTGCGGGGCGGGGCGGGGCGGGG
>NW_013532703.1:16071939-16086066 GCF_000836235.2 Papilio xuthus
CCTGCTGGCGGTGCGCCGCCCGCTGCCGTACGCGCTGCCGCCGCCGCTGCCGCCCGACCCTTATGCAAACACATCAATGTCATGCTTACAAATGTTTATTATTTATATATATAAGTCAATGCATACAGTCGCATTATTTAAGAAAAGAATCGCGTAGTAATAAAAAATGCTTCAAACACATATACTGTTACCTTTGGTGGTAGTGTTGGCGGCGCTGTCGCTGTAGTCGTCGGAGTCGGAGCGCTCCCGCCAGCCAACCGGCGTGGCGCCTCCGGCCCCCGCACCGCCAGGGCCCGCGCATGCCGCGCGCATTCGGTGCCGAGCCTCCACCGTAGATCGATTTGAGAGACTAGATTCGTCTGTAACATAATACAATTTTTTTCGTATCGCACTAAACATTAGCCTAGGTTACATTGCCACTGCTCGATGCTGCTGAGTGAGTGAACACTTAGTAAGGTAGGGTAGCGACAGATGTAGTTACCGTATCTGTAGTGATCGCAGCGGCGGCGGCGGCGGTGCGGCGGCGCGGCATCGTCGTCGCGGCGCGCCAGCGTTCGGAACTGCAGCGAGTGCGCCGCGGCTCCGCCACCTACGCCGCCCACGCCGCCTCCGAACGTCGCGTATGGACTTATCTCGTACAACTCCGCTAATAAAAAAGAAAAACCTTAAAGATATAGCTATTAGGGTGACGTAACGGTATGAGACAATATACTCGAGTCTGTACAAATCAAGACATTCTTTTGTGAATAAAAGACTTTGAAACTTAATAAAGTAAAAATATTTTCTTACCAGACGAATCATCATTCGATTTCTCGTGTCCGTTAATAGAAGAAGAAGAATATAGTTTTTGTCCCTCTCTGAGTTTTTCTCTTTCAGCCTCGTTACTTTCGCTTAGCTTCCTATTGTCTCGCAAGTAGTGGTCATTGGACAAGCAGAAAAATCTACAAATATAATAGCCATATGAGTTATATTAAATGGCGACTAATGCGCCAAAAGAAGTTTTATTTCGGCATCGATAAAAATTGTTGTGCAATTAGGGTAATAAAATAATGAGAATTCTGATGCGCTGACCTGCGCTTGCCATGAAGAAGACAGAGCAGTGCTGCGAGCGCGGCCACGATGACGAGCGCGCTGGCGACGCAGGACACCAGCACAGTGCGCAGCGACGCAGTGCGCGCACCGCCCGCCGCCGGTGTCGCCGGCTGCGGCGGCGGGATGCGCCCTTACACACCACCAGTATTGTAAACATCATTGTCCACCAGTTACTGGGTATATAATGATCAATAAATGTAAACGGTGTGAGCTCACCTCCAGCCAGCGTGTGCGTGTCGGCAAGCAGCAGCACGTGCTCTGCGCCGGCGTCGCTACGCGCCTCAACCAGCACTTCGTACCACGTGGCCGGCGACAGCGCGCCGATCACGTAGTTAGCTGCGCTCAGACTTTCACCCACCTGATTGTGATATTAAATAATGTGAAGATCACGAAGCTTATATCCTTCGATAGTGAATGCTGCCGGATGATGTGATGGCAAACCTTTATCCAATGTTCGTCGCCGACACGCCGGTACGCGACGCGGAAGCCGAGGATGGGGCAGCCGCCGTCGCGCCATGCGTAGAAATTGATTTTGATCGCCGATGAGTTCATGTGAACGTGCTCCTCCGGCTTCGGTGGCTTCGGAACTGATTCCAAAATTATAAACATTTTTGACCAACCAAGCATTTCTTTACTAACATTCACACAGTCAAATAATTGGCCAATATATATCAGCTTCAACTAATACTTACGGCCCCCCCGTGTGGTGGCGGTGAGTATTTCGCTGGGTGGTCCGAGGGAGATCTTGTTCTGCGCCTGTATCCTGGCATTGTAGGTGGTGCCGCACTTTAGCATGTCCATGGTGTAGGAGCTCAACTCGGGCGACAGCTCCACGCTGTTCCACTCGGTCTCCGACGCTTGTTTGAAGTGTAAAACGTAACCTGGAGTTATGGGGTTACAAATAGAAACTGTAGTTAAGAAACTCTTATGCTTTCCCATTATTCCACCGATGTCCATAATAAAAATTAGGAACACATTTGTTTTTGTATAATACTTTGGTTCCCATTGGCTGGCTCGTAAGCGTTGTTCTATTATAAAAATAAGTCGCTTACCGAGGACCGGGTCAGGGTTGTCGGCGGGCAGTCGCCAGTGCAGCTTGATCGTGGTGGCCGTGGTGTACTGCAGAGACAGTAGTGGCGCGGCGGGCGGCGCCACAACCACCACCGCGTACACCACAGTATCCTCGCCAATGCTGTTGCTGGCAGTACACGAGAAATTGCCCGACGACTGCTCGTTTACCTCTGTTATTTGTATGATATCACATTCTTAAAAACATGTAAAAATGTATTTATAGAAAAATAAAAGATTACAGCTACTGACCACGAATATGCAAGTGACCGGCACGGGTGACCTGGTAGAAGGCGTGGTGGGTGACGGGCGTGCGCTCGTGCGCCCACCGCGACCGCGGCGCCGGCACGCCCACGCACGTGCACGCCAGCAGCGTGCCGTGTCCCGCGCGCACCGCTCGCCGCCCGCCGAATGACGCAATGCGCGCTGGTACTACACCATAGAGAAATTTAGATTAAATTCCTAAGACCAACTTATACTAAATAACATGTACTGCATAACGTTAACTTACTTCGTGAACTAGGCCCCAGGCCCACGACGTGCGTGGACTCACCCTCGCCTGAGCCGGTGGTAGCCGACACCCAGAACTCGTACATTTGGCTCTCTAGCAGGTTGCGCACCTGGAACATCAGCTCCAGCTCGGGGTTCTTGTCTGCTGATACCGTGAAGCTCGAGTGCTTACCCAGTCTGCAAAAGTAAGTCCGGATAACGTTTTTTCAGTTGATAGTCCGAGAATAAAATTATAAAATTGCACTTTTATTGTTTATGATAAATATAGGTAAACACTAAAAACACACCGGCCCGCCTCCCTGAAGTAGACGGTGTAGTGCGATATGACGCCGTTGGGATGCAGCGGCGGCAGCCAGCTGACGAGCACAGAATCGCTGGAGTACGCCAGCGCCTTTATCTTTTCAGGTGCTGATGGTACTAAAAACAAACACAAGCATTGCGTCATATTGATGTATTTTAGAAAAGTTGGTGTTATCGGTATTCTTTTTTGTATTACTAGTGCATGGTATTTAATTTTAAAAGTTTTCAACAACTAATTATTGATTGTTGTTAAATGAAGCTAAGTGTATATCTGACCGTCCTCCTCGGTGATGCAGTAGACGGGAGGACTGCGCTTGCCGTCGCCGGCGCCGGTGAAGGCCAGCACCTGTATCGAGTAGTTGGTGTACTTGTGCAGCGTGTGTAGGTACGTGTCTGTCGTCGTCACTCGCTTGATTTCCGCTACGTCCGCTACAGTTAAATGTATAGTTTTTATGTCTAAAATAATATAAGAGTTATAAGGTCAGTAATATTATGATGCATTTGGACTTACCATGGTTTATAGTGAGTGGTACGTAGATGACCTTGTAGCCCTGTATGATGCCGCCGCGGTGCTCGTGTGGCGGCGGGCTCCACGACACCTTTATGCTGGACGAAGACAGCGCGGTACACGACACGCGAGTCGGGTGCGACTCAGGAACTGGTTAACATACAACATGGAATAGCATGTATTTATGTCTGATTTCATTGTATTCACAATTTAGCTCATTTAATAAGTTGCTCTACCTCCTTCTAGTGTAGTGGCGGTGACGGGTGCGGATGCGGGGCCGGCAGCGACGCCGTTGAACGCGCGCACGCGCACCTCGTACCGCGTGAACTTCTTTAGGGCCGACAGGCTCAGCTCGGTGGCAGACCATCCGTTAACAGTTAGCGTCCTGAATACAGATTGGTAATTTTTACCTTAAGAAGAAACGCGAGAGATGCAAGATATATGTAAATTTGGTGATAAAGAGTAACAACATAATACTATGAAATATTCTTTTTTATAAGTCTTAACTTATAACTAATGAGTAGAAGCAAGGGGCACACCTGGAGGCGTTGTTGCCTGGGACGAGGGGCAGGTCGGGCGCGCCGGCCACGCCCAGCTCAGTGCAGGTGACGGAGTAGCCGAGCAGGTCTCCGTGCCAGGCGTCGCGCGCCGGCGGCCGCCACGCCACGTGCAGCTCGCCCGGCCCGCCTGCCGTCACCTGCACGTTGCTCGGCGCCTCGGACGGTGCTATCACACACAAGATGTGCTTCTATTTATATCGTCCGAACTTTTATAAATACTCCCTTATTAAAACTTTATTAATATTTGAAACTTTTTAAATCTCGAATATTTCTTGGTTTAAACGACGTTATTATAAGAGAGTGTAATCTCGGCTATACCTTCTTCTTGAGTCTTGACAACGACAGGTTCAGTGAACGCGCTGCGGTCGATCTCATTGATGGCGGCGATGCGAATCATGTACGCAGTGTGAGGTTTAAGGTTGCCCAACAGAGCCTCGTAGTGAATGTCGCCTTTTTTGGTCAGTCTGAAAAGTGAAAAATATCGATGATTTAATTTATTTCCTGCAGATGACTGGCTAATAAAAGATGAGTGAATAATTATAGTTGTTATCACTAACACAATATGTGAGTGCGGGGAGTGCGGCGCGTGCGCGGCGTGAGGCAGGTGGGCGGCATGGGCGTGGGGCGCAAGCGCGGCGTGGGCGTCATGGGCGTCGTGGACGGAGACGTTGAGCGTAGTGGCGGAGTCCCAGTGCGCGGCGCGGACGGAGAGCGCGCAATGCTGCACGGTGTACGCTTGCAGCGCGGAGTTGCCGTCGAAGCCCTGGCTCCAGGCTAACCGCACCGCGCGGCTCAAGATTTCCGTCACCGACAGCGACTGCGGCGTCTCGGGCTTCTCTGTCCACAACATACACATATATTTATGTCTACTTAGTGACAGTAAAAGTCGGCAGTAATTTTTCCAAAAGTAAAGTTGTTAGTATTGTAATTAAATAGTTGGTTGTTATGTTACCTTGGACGGAAAGATAAATGTAGTGGTCGCTGTGTCCGAAGGCGTTGACGGCCTGACACTTGTAGACGCCGGAGTCCTGCCTCTCCGTGCGGCTGATGTACAGCTGTGACCGCAAACCGCTATCAGTTTTTGCCTCCGATATACTAAGTCTGAAAAGGTTAATATTAACACTACTTATTATCACCTGCACCATTTTATTAATGACAAATATGTAAGTCTAAATACAAGACCTATAAGTAGAGAGGTCTAGGGGCCGGGGGCCGCGGGTCCAGGTGAGCCGCAGTGGGGCATCCCCGCGCGCCTCGCACGTCAGTGTGGCGGCTGCGTCGCGCCGCGCCGACACGTTGTGCGACGTCAGCTCGAACCGCGCCGGCTCTGGAACCAGGATATACACAACTTGTAAATTTTGCAGAAAATAGAAAGGATTTATTGTACATTTTTAGTAAAATATCGAGACGGTGCTTACATTTACTCGATTTTTAAGTTATTTTTTATGTAGCTATAATAAAAGCGAATGAAATTATCGTGAAATGTACAATAAGACATAACAAAACACTTCACGACTACAAGACGCAGACAAAGTGGAGCAAGATGACTATTTCCAATGGATATAACCTCGCGGTAGAATAAATTGCGTTTCACATTTTTACGCAGGTTTTAATTTTACGCGCGATACTTGAGTTTTTCGGTGCGGTTTATTTTCCCCGCTCGCCGCTCGCCGCTCGCCACTCTACGAATTGGAATTTGTTTACGTTCCTTGAACAATACAACGATTGCTTCTATAAACTTTGTTATTTTCTATATCAATTAGGATATAAAGTAACAATGAATTATGATATCCCTAGAAAATACATTAATAAAACAATGACAGAATATTTAAAGTACAAATTTTTAATACATCATTTTTCATACATACCATTAATAGCAACAAATATAGTCTTGGTAAGGGGCGAGCCGACACCGTTCTCCGCGCGACACATGTAGTGGCCCTCGTCGTAAGGCAGGGCTCCCTCCAGCCACAGCGAACCGTTGCCCAGGAACTGAAGCCGCCCGCCCAGGTTCACCAGCGGCACGAACTCAGACGGAGACCCCACTGCAAGAACATAACACACCTGCTGGCCTTCTAACTAGGCGACCAAAACAAATGCGCTCGTGACGCCGAATTATAAAAGCATTTCAGCCAACGTCGAGTATAGATCAGAAAAAATTATTTTTTGATTCCATCGGCTCACCTCTCTGCTTGAGCCAGGTGAGATGCGGCGTGGGCGAGCCCGTGGCCTGGCAGTGCAGCGCCAGCGGCTCCCCCGCTAGCACCGCCTCGTCTTTAGGCTCCGTCACCCATTTTGGTGACACTGCAGCGTGCAATTTTATAACGAAAATATTATTATTAGCTCTGACAAAGAGATTTTTTTTAATGTAAACTTAGTATAGGTTTTAACACTAATGAAGAAATTGGCCATAAACTAAGTCCGTAGTGAACAAATATTTACTTTCTATCTTACCTTCCTCGGCAGCGTGTTTGATAGTCAAATAGAAGTAATTTCATAAACATTATCTAGCCGTGATTTCTACAGTAGAAAAAATCTTTATCTCAGTTTTTAAGGAGAATAAGATAAATAACAATATTTAAATAAAGTTTTGGTATCAGAAATTTACGGTTAGGTTAACACGGCGTTAACAATGATTTTTTAGCTTATCTTATAACGAAGATATATTTGCTTTATAAAAATGTTATTGTATAAGATTATACATTGCACATTTTTGAATAATTGAAAATATTAAAATAAACTCGGTAATTTATTCATGAAATTGTATAATGTTAGAGTCAATATAGTACATATTAGACGGCGGAAATATATGACTTTTACGTGTAGAAAATCAACGCAAGTAACTGATTTTTTAGATTAAAAATTAAAAAAAAAACCCAGTAATTAAAAATGAAATTATATTAATAAATCACAATTACCCTCTCCTCAGAGCCATCTGTAAATCCAACGATGTGCAAAACAAAAACGATACAAAGTTTACAACTCATTAGAATGGAAGCGAAGTAATAGAACACCTACTAACTCCTATATGTACTATGCTAGCCCTTTTCCTGTTGTAATGTTCATGTTCCAGTGTGAGTGTAAATATGTATTAAATATTACGAGTTTAACAAAAAACCAAATGAACAATTCGTTACAAGTAGAATTTTCAAAGCATTTATATTCACAGTAGAAGTTAAATCTATTACAAACATGATAACTAAGAAATCATGGAAAGCAATCCGCAATTTCATGACAAAATTCAAAAATATTTTTATTCGAGTATTTACGATAGAAAGTGATGCAATTTGAATATCTATTGTCAACAATATCATATTTACTTAAGCACTCTTTGTTGAAAAAAAATAAGAAAGTGCTTTGCAAGCTCAAAGATTCGCACAAAGTTATGAAATCACAATAAACAAAATGAGTGAGATTGTGTGCGGGCAGGGCGGGGTGCAAGCGTGTCGCGCTAGGTGCTCTGTGCGTTCCTCAACTTTTCCTCCAGAAAACAAAAAAAATAGGTGCTCTGTGCGGCGGTGCGTAGTACTCGAGGTTACCTTTAACTACCAGTTCTGCGGTATAGTTAACTTTGGCGGCGGTATTGGAAGCCACACAAGTGTAAAGACCGCTGTGGCGGGCCGACACTTCCTTGAACACAAGATTGCTGAAAAAATCAGCCCCTCGCTCTTCCACCTATACAACCAATTCTCTTGAATTCTCTCTCATTTTCCAATCAATTTTAAAATGTTTCAGAATAAATAATTGGTACAGTATTGTATCTATTTGTATACCATAGACTAAACTAAAATATGTACTTTCATTGAATTTTGTATATAATTTTGCAAAGGCACCATCATTGTCATCTGTCGATCATTATTCTGTTAACTTTACTGAATATGGAGTTGCCGAATCCTTAGGATATTTTAATTAAAGACCTTTTTTGTGGTAAGTGCAGAATATCTTGAGCGAGCCAGCTTATCTTAAATGGCTACCACTGCCCTTTTTATATAAATCACGGTGTATATTTATTGTGCTGTACCAACCTGCAGACTGGACGGTATTGGAGCGTTGTCCTTGAGCCAGGTGAAGTGCACGGGCATGTCACCCGACGTGACGCTGCAGCTCACCTGCGCACGTTTGCCTTCTTGTAAGTTAGCGGAGAAGGAGAACGGCTCGATCTCGGGAGGATCTGTACATAAGTAAGTGTGGCTAATGGAACGTTGATCAATGTCAGTAAAAGTATAAATTTAGTTATTCCACAGTTCGTCGAGCTATGGTTTAATTTTTTATTGGCTTACTGCTGACGATAAGCTGCAGCTCCCTGCGCGCGATCTCTCCGTGCGGGCCGGTCACCGCGCACGAGTAGGCGCCGGCATGCGCTGGCTCGACGCGCGCTAACCGCAGCGCGCCCTCCGCGTTGCCATCCCACTCCACCTGGCTGCCATCTCGCTCCCACTTCACAGAACTAACAAGACATTTCGGTAATCATGGCAGATAATATCTAGCTCCGATTAGAAGTGAAAATAATATAATTGGCGCAGTAAGTACTACAGAATTATTATAGTTGAAGTGAATCGTACCTCAATTAGGCGACGGACGGAGCGCATATAAGAGCTCACCTGATTGGATAGCCTGAATAGGGACAGTACAATACGAGCTCCCGGCCCGCCACCGCTCTAATGGGCCCGATCGATCTCACGTACGGCGGCCCTGGAATATTTAAACTTTATCGTGCTGTTCACTTGTGTGAAACAATTACACCTTGCCTATCAGATATATTATTATTACTCAAAAGTGTTTATATTTGTTCAGCTTTAGTTTTTTATTAGTTCAATTTCGGACGATAAAAACCTCAAATTTCTTCAGATTGAACATTAAATACGTCCAAGGAGGTATTTAAAACGCACCGTAAATGTTCAGCCTAGAAGTATGGGACACGTCTCCGAGGGAGTTGGCCGCCCGGCAAGTGTAGAGGCCGCCGTCCTCGGAGCGCACCGACGATATGTTCAGGTAGCTCACCACGTCGTTGGTTTTTGTCGCGAATTGTTCCACACTGTATCTGGAACGACACTCATCTCTGTAGAATTCACAAACCTACGATAGTATTAATACTTATTTAGTTGCGGTTGTTATATTTTGTTTGTACGAAGGACCAAATGAATCGAGCATGATAACTAAAGCGAAAGAAGAGAGGAACGTCCATGATCACCTGTGTCCTCTGCTCATGGTGTTGAGCTGCTGTCCATCGAGCAGCCAAGTGAAGTGCGGTGGCGGAGCGCCGGTGGCGGAGCACTTGAGCGTTACGACCTGTCCCGGCCGCAGCACCTGCTCGATGAACGTGTACTGCAGCTCCGGCGCTGTGTCTGTTCACAAGATTAGTTCTACTTGTAACTGTTCTACAACATTTTTTGCCCTAGCTTAAATTGCTATGTTGGAGGTAATCCTTGTCATATTTTATGTGAAACAAACTAAACATGTCTTTTGGATGCGCTCCAAATAACTAATTAAAAGCAATAGATAATAAGTGATTCGTTTTCAACCTCCGAGTCGCAGCTCGGCGCTGGCCTGTGCGGAGTCGCGCTCATTGCGTGCCATGCACTGGTAGACACCCTGGTCGGCGCGGCGCACGGCAGGCACGACCAACTGGGCGCCGCCGGCTAGCACGCGCAGCCGGCCAGCCGCGCCTGCTCGCACTGGTGCCCCGTCGTGCAGCCACTCCAGCCGCGGCGACGGCCATCCGCTCCAAGTGCAGTTTATCGTGGCCGTGCCGCCACTGTTCACTACCTGAGTGAAACCAGCGCGTCTTCTTAGCAACAGATATAAACTGTCAAAAATGTGGATTTTTTATCATTACTGGGAATATATTGTTAATAACAAAATATATTTGGGTTACTGTATGGTTATAAGGTAAATTGTTCAGCAGAATGAGAATCACATCATACGTTAGGAAGTAATATTCGTTACTGGAAAATGCAAAGTTTTCTTTGTAACATAACTACAAAGAATATAACTCCCAGAGACATGGACTTTGCACAAAGGAAGGTTGAATTCAGAACACAAAACAAACGGTAGCAAAGAAAATATAACAAGTGAAAGTGTATGAAAGAGGATATAATGGGTTTATTCCAGTAATTGTACTGGCGTCAGACAAGCAGAGGTGTGCTCATGTCGCAGCCAAGAAAACAACAGGCGAATATAAACAAGCCCTAAGCAAACACTTCTTGTCTTTGTTGTGAAATTCTGGGTCTAGTCGGTGGAAAAACAAAGGCTTTTTACCGGCAAATATAACTGAGACGGTTTGTGTCCCGACGTTCATCCACAAACAAAGAATAGCCTCAAAGTGTTCTTTGCACTTTGCAACGAAAATAAACCATAGAAACGGAAGATTGAAACCTGAAATTACGATGACCAATACTATTATATTTGTAAAGAAATGTTTTCCAAGAAGAAGGAGACTTCGACAAATTTAATTCGACCAAGACTTTTGCAATTATTTTAATTGAAATTTTTATATTCCTGAAAAAATATTTCATTTTCTAACGAGTTAGGATTAATGTTGTTTCTTTTAAACGGTACTAAGTACGAAAGAGTAATGCTCTATTCAAAAAAAACTACCGTATGTGCCAGCATTGACCAGTAATTGAATATCAGGACCTTTGCCGGCGTGGAAGGGAAGTGGGGCATGTAGTGACGTCATACGGTACAGCCATTAGCGTAATTCCGTGCAGGCTCTTCGCGTCCCCACGTCTCTCCAGTTCACGCGAGATGCATAACATATTAGGCTTTCAGATATTAAATTTCTCACAATAATTCCTTCCATAATTGATTACATTGAAGCCTGTGGTCGTCGTCAGTTTCTTTCAAAAGAGAATTACTACTAAGTTCCTAAAAAAAATCGTTTTTGTGTAATCTTGAAGGCAATCATTAAAGGGTAGTAACGATTTAGTTATCGCAGCGCGCGGCCGAACATTTCATTGTCTGCGGAAACATTTGGGAAGCGATTGAGATCTGGGGCAAGATTTGTGCGCGAATGCGTCGTGCCACGACACAGGCGCGCACGAACACAGGTCAGCGGTCACTCGAGGATATAAGCCGACACGGAAACTTTCACTTTGCTAGCTGCTGAATTAATTGCGTCGTAACCTTGTCTATGTTTAGGTTCTTGTTTCGATTTACTTTATTATTTTATGGTGCACCTTTTTCTACGCAACGTAGAGCTTTTTATTAGCAAGATTCACTAGATGTGTCTAGAAGTATGTCTTGTCTTATGCATGTTTATAACAGGCAATCAAAGTACATGGATGTGATAATTTGTACATACATATAATCTGAAATCAAATAAATGATAACTACCGATAATACGTGCGTGTAACAAAATGTTTGTTTCAGCACACTGAGTCGCGATTCTGAGTGTGTGCTGGCTGGCTGAGAATTGATAATTCCTGTAATTTTATTTATCTATTTAATATATTTCATCGCTTGGATAATTGTAGTCCGAGTATAAACAGCTTGTAGCGTTCGGCTATTGTTAACCAGTTGCCTATGAAGTGAGTCGGTTTAAATCAATTTATGTGAGAAATGTACAAAGATTAAATAGTTTCATTATTGACTTAATTTGACGGTTAAAAGTAACGAATTATACGCAATACTTATTATAGATCTAAATAAATCATAAATGTAGATATTTTAGTACAAAATATTTAAAACTAAAAGATCGTAGGAAGTTAAAATTTTATTTGTATTTATTTTTTATGCGTTGAGGGCTTACGGGATGCTTAAAATTGTAATCCTATGGATTAAAGCGGATTACGCAGTGCAGCGCGGAAGGGTGCGGGGTGCGGGGTGCGGGGCAGAACAATTAGTTACATTAACATTGCTCAGGATTACGCTCGCTGTCACATATACATAAGCCATGCTTCAGTTGAATTAAAAACTCATATTAATGACAATAATCAACAATATCGCTAAATAAATATATAGTTACAAAACAAATTCAATATCTTTAGTATAATGTTATTTATGGAACAATACAGTAATTATGCGATGATTTTGATTAGATACATTTTTGGTATGTAAATTGACAATCGTATTTATTTACTGTCAGAAATTTTGCTCTAAAATATCCCGTGACTGGTTGTGTAAATAACACATCTCAAATTAAAATGTACACTAAAATAATTTACAATTAACTTAAATACTTTATTCTGTTATGTCACTCTCGCTCATATCCCTGCTTTTAACATTTTTTGTTAATTAACTTTATTACAGTACAGCTAATTATACGAGTGCATCTTAATTTTAAGGTCCATTAGCCGCATTCATGAATACAGTAGTAATCCTCTGCAGTGTCCACGCTGCTTTTAACTGCATTACATCAGTCTTCATGAAAGGTTTAATTATGTATGTATATTATGTGTTCATCGTCCTGTCCGTATGTACCCATTCTTCCGTCCCAACACCAGATGCGTTTCCGCCCTTTAAGAGAGAGGTACGGTCGCTTCTTGAAGGACCCAATCCAGAACGCTGCAGACAGAGGAAGAAAGTCGCAACAGAAGCTTTCCTGTTGTTCAAAGAGGATAGATGAAGGCATTTGAAAATTAATGTGAGGCAAAACTTTATTGAGATATACGTTTTTGAAGAGTATTTTTTTGAGTACGCAAGATCGTTGCCAAGGCTCTCGAAGCGTCTGAGTGCAGCCGGCGCGGCGCAATGCAACAGTAATGAATGTCCATGTCTGAGAGGAGCTATTCTTTGTTGAAAGTTATGTAATTAATAATGATGAAATTTAAAACTTGAAAAATATCGTAGTTAATAAAGAAAAAAGATAAATCATTTTAGTATATTAACTGTTCAGAATATTCAATAGGTAGAGTTAAACAATGTTGAGTTAACAACGTTTCTACCTATAGAATAAAACTTACAAACAGTTTGCACCAACACTACAAAATAAACAAATATTATTTGTATCAAATCAATGTTGGTGAGAGATTGAATTTCATACGTAATATTTCGCCGTGTCAGCTCGCACCGCGATCCAATATCCACTTATTTTACACGAGTTTCGAGCGAGAAGCGCTTTGATGTGCGGAACTATAACGACTTGTTCTAGGTAATTTAATTTGTGGTCCAATTTGTAAAGAAAAACTGAATACCTTAGTTTTGATCGTCTTAAACCTTTTTCACAACTTCAGTATTTGGCTAAGTTATTATAGTTAACTTCAAGGATTGCAGGATAATTGTAGGAAAATGTATAATTAACGTAGAAATCATAAAATTGTGCGACACAATAGTCTAATCCAGATAGTTGGTACATGGGAGAAATAAAGTGATACAGTAAAACAAAGGGTAGCGTGGGCTCTGTGCGGAAGCCGGATATTCGGCTCTAACTTTTCGAGATTTGTTTTTATTTGCTGAAAAACAATTTACTCGCTGTCCCTTGTAGCGCGAAGCTATATTTATTTTAGGGTACGGTCAACAAAACATTCGTGTATTGTTTGAATGCCGACCCGTTCGCTGTATGGAAATCTGAATAAAATAGTTGATTTCCTAACTCGTCTATCGCTACCGCCGTAAAGTATGAAATCTTACTTAATCAGTGTTTAATAAGTAGGATGAAAAGCTCTAAATCTATCTGAGCATTTATAAGTGGCGATCGTTGAAAACAGTACAGGCTGGCAAGGTCTGGTTATGTTGTTAATTTGAATGAAAAGCGCGCTCCATCTGTCCACTGGCATCAATTAATTCCGGCGCTCTTGTAAAAGGTAATTCCGTGCGCTATTAATTATGTGAAACGTCCCGCGCTGCGCTCTGTCCCCTCCGCTGCCCCCCTTCCCCCCCTGGCCGCGCCTGCCCGCTGTTATCTCGTTTGCTGCACAAAATACAGCAAACACGTAAACCTACTACAATATACGTGTATATCATTATTCAAATGTAAAACTATCTTGTTGATCCTGTTGTTAACAAATATTTTTTAATCAATCACTCATTTAATGTATCTTTTTAAAGATGTAATAATTACTTTAGTTTTATGTATGTACAAACAATACTGTGCTGTGATAGTAAACAACGTATTGAAAATACAACGCCTACATGAACAAAAGCTTTTGT
>NW_013532703.1:16086179-16138152 GCF_000836235.2 Papilio xuthus
GACTCACTGATATATTGTTTAATCTTAAACACTGTATACGCTCACCTCGTACGAATGCCGAGACGGGAGTGAACAATTAACTTGATTTTCTCTGTTGTTGCTACAAACATTATTTCGTAACTTGACTCGACGGATGGCGTTACGTGAGTGACGTCACAGCATATTTGCACACGTGCGAGTATCTCACTCTGAACTTTGTGCATGTATGTACAATGTACAACGAATGTACAATGTACAAACAACTTTATTTCAAAATTAGCTGTATGATACTTGTTTTAAATTGTAAATCTATTTTAATTATAATATATTGTAAGCACTATAGCAAAAATTACTAATAATATGATGATTACTTGCTTTATTAATGTAAATAGGAAAAATTGGTATTGTTATTGGCTAATAGAGGTATTTCACGAAGGAAAATTGCAAATGAGCTTGATTTGAATGTAGGGCTGCTGTGTCGGGGTAACGAGGTGTCAGTTTGAGCTGACCGGAGTGGGGCCCGGCCGGCTGGTGACCAATTTGTTTCATTTGTCACACGCCTGCGCCCTCTCCCCGCCGCACCCTTCGTTAAGATTCGGGCAAGCACACCCTATTAGTTATCGGACGGACATTTTTCTATGGATGCGTGGTTTACATTATTTTAGTCCTGCCATTGCGATGCAATCGTTGGAATGGAATAATGTGAACCGGGCTTAAATTATTTTACATTGAGAAAATTTCCAGCACTGCCACTGTTCAAGTGGTGTTAGGGTCTATGTAAAACCTGCGTGTGTGGCTGCACGTGCACGGTGAGATGTGCCCGGAGCGCGAGATGCAGGCGCAGCGTGACGTGGCCGTGCGGGTTGGCGGCGCGGCATGCCCAGCGGCCCGCGTCTGCCGGCTCGGCGCGGCGCACGGCTAAAGCGTCCGCCGCTGCGCTGTACCGCCCGCCCGCCTCGCCCCCAGCGCCCGCTCGCACCTCACGCAGCACGCCTACGCCTGATTCTCGGTACCAGCTGCAACGCAACAACACATTATTAATCATACTCACACACAGTAAAACTTCGTAGTACAATTTCCAAACCTCCATTTCATTCATATAAAAAAAACAATGTCTTTATTCATCGAAGGATCTTCTTACAACATAACGCAAGTTCATCCTACAGGAGGTGGAGCGTGACGAGGGCTCTCACGTAAGCTCGTCATGTGTCCGGCTTCCGCTCACCTTTGTTATTTAGTTTAACCTTAAGTATACTTTGCTAAAACAAAAATCCGTACAAAATACTTGTTGTACACACACTTACATATATTACCTGACAAAAAAAGAACAGTAAAAATAAAATGTTAAATATAAAGGGTACACAAGTAAAAACGACAACCTGTCTGTCGCTGGTATTTGATAAAGAGCGAAGTTGTGTATAAGTTTGCTCAGAGGGGGCGCTGCGGCGTTTTGCACTTCCAAACTTCAATTAGTTCGCTGCCACCTCGCCTCGGGATTACCCTTTTGAAACATTATCTATATAATCTATAGTAATTTATATCTATACTTATAACATGAAGAAGAAATATTTGTTTCTTGTATGTAACGAATAAACTTAAAAACTGCACCACCGATTTCAAAAATTCTTTTTCCACTAGTAAGCTGCATTATAACTTAGTAACATAATTATTTTTATTACGAACGGCTTAAGTAGCGGCAGAAAGCGGGTATAAATCAACCATTAAATAGAATAGCATTACATTTAGTTAGTTTACAAAGAGATCAATAGTTTTATATGATAAGTTTAATACCTAACGTGTGGTCGATACATCATCATCATCATCAACCTGCCCTTATCCCTATCGTGGGTCGGCACAGTATGTACTACTCCTCCATACATCTCTATCAGCCGTCATATCCGAGTCTACCCCCTTCCTACGCATATCCTCTTTCACAATAAGAAATATAACAAGTAACATATACATTTTTATTACAGCTCTATTATTTCTACTGAAAATTTCTCCTCTAACCACTAAACTTTCCAAAATGCGTCATTTTCCTCCAAACTGACACTAATATATTATGTTATCGAAGCCTATACAATTCTGTCACATGTCTGATGTACAAAACCCTCGCAAACACGCATAAATAACGACTTGAAAAAAAACATCAAAAATGTACAAACGTGAAGCGATTTAATTTTATAAAGGTATTTAGTCATTATTACCAATTTATATAACAAAATAATTGTGTATAGCATTACAAGCCGAGAATTTCGTTACCTTTACATTTTATTGTTTTAACCTTTAAACAGAAATCATATCTTACTAATATTAAAATGCGAAAGTTTGGATAGATGGATGAATGAATGGATGTTTGTTAGAAAATATATTAAAAACGGCTCGACAGATCTGGAAGAACACATAGGCTACTAAATTATTTTTTTAATTCCACGCGGACAGAGTCGCGGACATTTAGTGATGTATAAGATAACATTTCGTAGTACACCGCTATCGCTCTTGAATTACGCTGCAGAGACTGAGCGCGACATCCATATCGCTCGGGGGCTTCACACATCCACACAAATCACCCGCGATGATTGCCTCACGTCCATATCTGAAGTACAGACAGCTGAATTCCCCCGCAACAATATTATGTTTGACTCATCGCTGAGAGGAATTAAATTTCATATTTTGGATACTGAAAAATACTGAAAGGACTTATTTTCAAATTTCAAAAATTTTAAATGAGAATGAAAGTAAATGTAGTAAAAGTCTACTGAGTACTTAACAATAATAAATACCCTTACCTGTTTTAAAATAAATAATTCCTGTTTGTAGCCAGGGGCATTTACATAATGCTTACGTAAAGAAGGATTTCAGATGTGTTAAACGCTTAAAGAACTTGGAATTGTCCTACAAATTCTTACATAAACGTGACTGAAATTCTCAAGATTCAATAAGCTACACGACCTTATCCCCGCCTGTAGCCGCCACTCCGCCAGACAGAGCTAAACATCCCACGTAAGCGTTTTTTATTGAAAAAGATTACTGCAGCCAATTTCCTCACGACCATTGGACATTCAAATCTCCGCACAGATCTCGTCGGGTATTTGCTTGATGTAAACATGAAAGCAACGTTGGAGACAAAATAGAATGCTAAAATGTAATTGCTGTCTACTGCACACATTATCAATGAATTCACTGTTAATAATTAATTTAATTTGTAACATAGCTATTTATCTGGATAATTGATTTAATATGAATCTACTTAGGCTTTGATATGAAACGTGTTTCTTGCGTAATCCCCAGTCTGGTTCTAATGAGCGCGAGTGCGTGTCGTTGCTAGGCGACGGCGACCACCGACTTTGGCCCGTCTCAGTAATAATTGAACGTAGACGTGAACACGGAAGACCAACATTACACTCCCGCACCTTCGACAGAAGTCCGCTTAAAGCATTCAAATCTCTGTTTTGTAATTTGAACTTGCTAATGACTCGAGACACGAAACCTGACGTTCTAGTAATAAGCTATTTCTATTGTCCATACCATCGTGAAACTATATTAACTGTACATAGTGAAATTTTATTCTTGACGAATTGCTATTGCTTATTATATAGCTAAGACAAGTTCTGATAAAGTTATTACAGATTACAATTGGGCTTAAATTTTGTTACAATAAGTGACAATGCATTCTGCTTTAAAGTATAGGTACATTTCAATTGTAATAAAAATGCACTAAAGTTATCATCGCTGTAGTTGGATAAAAAAAAACAATTTCTCTGCAGCTCTGGTTATATGACCTTTGCGACGATATTCTCATTTTAGGCAACAGTGCAGTACAGCCAATAAGTTGTGCTTTGAAGCGGGGAATCCCCCGGCGACTGGAGGAGCGCCACAAATTGAACTTGCCTCAGATGAGCTCACAACGAAGCAGCTCAGTGCATCGGAAGTTTCTGTAACTTTGGGACAACTTTATCAATAATACAGATGACTTTTTAGCGCATTTTAGGCTGAACTGTGGCTTTAGACGATGTCTGTATAGATAACATTTTGATGCAATGTGAAACTCGTAAACTTACTCTCAAAATATATTAAGTGAATTTGTATGTACATTTAATTGAAATACCGGAAAAATTAAATATAGTTAATTTTGCCACGAGCTACTTTACAGAAATAGAGCCGTCCTCAATGTTGGTTTCAGAATCAGAATCAGATTTATAGCCAAAACTAGTTGTTGCCCGATCTCCGTCTGCGCGGAATTAAAGAAAAACTTACTTAGTAGCCTATGTATTCTTCTAGACTATGTTCTGCATCTGTGCCAAATTTCAGCAGGATCCGTTCAGCCGTTTTGGAGATACCTTCAAACAAACATCCATCCATCCATCCATCCATTCATCTAAACATTCGCATTTAAAATGTTAGAAAGAAACAAATGAAGGAAAAATACAGCAATCAGAAATCTCCTTAATATCACCAAAAGACATTTATCCAATCCAATCAAATATTAAGTACGAAGGGGGACTCGATGACGTGTTAAGTGACGTCACCATCGCATTTGTCAAGCGTGCTGATGACGTCAGCGTGCGCCTCGGCCCGCACTTAGCTATTTGATGGATTTCAGTGCGAATCGTTTTGGGATAGTGCGTTTGGTCCAAGTTATCTTATTAAAAGTTTTGCTTTTATTAGATTTTTATGTACTTCTTGACAATTTTTTCTTTATAAACCGTAAAATAATTAGATCTAAGACACGAGTGTCATTTATAATTATTCATAATTGTATTTGTATAAAGAGAGATATATATCCTTTCATAAATAATAAAAAACAATATCGCTGTCGCTTATGCTTTAGATTGCAAACGGCTATTATCCACGAAGCATCAACGGAGACGTTATTTTTTGTCATTCTTGTGATATTTTTTACGTTTGTTAGCGCGAGTACAAGACGTGAGATACGTTTTATAGTTAACGCGCCTCGTAAATATTACGTCGGCGTATTTTGAAGAGTAGCGAGGGTGTCGGTGCTGGGACAGATTAATGTACTACCTACCTGAGGATATAAAAAGATATTTATGACATAAGTGTTCGCACCTGTCTTACAGCATTGTATACACGTGATCTTCTTCTAGAGCCGGAAATTATATCTACAGGAGGAAGTCTCTGGAAGTCTAATAACACCATCAGCTGCCTATTAGCCTATGTTTATTTTAGCGTCTTATTACATTTTTACATGTATTAAAGTACTTCTATTATTTAATTAACCACAATATTTTTTACGTTATTTTACCCATCAAATTATATTGATATGTCAGAAAGTTTTAGTATGTCAATAAAATAACTAACTAGTTCATATTTGTGTCTCTAAAGCATATCCGATTTAGACGTATTCATTTTAAAGTAAATTAGTTCTGTCTGGTTTCCGGTATCGATTTGTTGGATAATCTATCAAGAGAGTTGTGTGACATCCCCGAGCGGATGCGAGATGAATGCCCGGGAGAGACCGCTCCTATACAAGTCGAACTGATAATACTTGTATGCTTACGATTTAAATTTCTGTGTAAATACATAAAATGATTATATTATTATAAATGTTAAAATAGGTCATTACTCATTTATTTCATTTCATTCAAAACCTTCTTCATAACAGATATTTAATTTAATTTCAAAGAAAAAGCCTTCTATTATATAAGACAAGGGCTCAAAATCCCGAGCCCTTGCTTCATAACTTCAATATTAACCTTTTTCGAAGATTACTTTTGGAGCAGCCATTCATTAGAAACCAAGTTTCTTGTTAGCTTTCCGATAATGAACTTTGTACTTTGCGCTAAAATGTTCCATATTATCATTTGTATAATTTATTAACGCTTTCAAATTGCCAATGAAAATTAATCAAACAAAAAGCTATTTAACTTGTTAAAAAGAAATATAATAAATTATTTCAATTATTTTAAAGGCAAAATGACAAAGACTTAGCCTTTTGATTAGTTTCATGGTTATTAAGTGGTTTTACTTTAGTGTAGTTATATTACATTTCGTTTTATCCAATGTTAAAAACAAGCTATTATAGGCTTTTAATAAATAATACTGAAACTATATATTTTCTTTTTACTATCGTAATTTCTTTCTACTATTTCTATTTCCAAGCTCTCAGCAGCTCGAGACACGCCCACACATTCACAATAAATGGTTCAATGTTGAATTTAATTGAAAATCTTTTAAGTAATTATATGCCTAGCATTTTGTATTGATAAAAAACATGAAATAAACTCATACGCGTACTAATTACAGATTACTGAAGTTTACTATTAATGAAGACAGTTTGGTATAGGTTCAATAAACTACTTATTAACTTCGAGAAACTTCCAATTCATTTTAATTGATCGATATTTGCAGATAGAACCAGCTTCCATCAGATCTTTCCTCTTTAAAATTATACTACTTGAAACCAAAAAACACACATATTTTGAAATTCTAAAACTTCTAACCTAGCTTTGATTATCACGTTACTCGAAAGTTTAATTTTGCTTCATAATATTAAGTTAAAGCGTAATAAGTACAATTATCCCAATCGGTGTTGGCTTACAAAGTTTGCTTTACAATTTCTTATAACAAAAATATCGTCTACAAAGTGTAAGAAGATGCCTCTCTAACTAAGGCACTTAGCGATGGAACTACTGAAGTTTCACTCTTCGATTTGTTTCACAAATGCCTTTATACAAGATTTATTTTAGAAATGTAAAAGATATTCAGTTTAAGGTCAATTACATTTTCTTCCCCTGTTATGCTTATCACAAAATGACATATAATATGAAGATGAATTTTTCGAAGGTTTATTTATGTGAGGTGAGATCTTTAGAAAGAGTAATACATCATCATTAAGGTGTATTTAAAGTATGCCACAGCCGGCGCCGGAGTGCGGATAGTATCAAAGGAGTAACGATGCATCTTATATCTTCTTTTTAAGATTTTTGGACTTTCCAAACAGGCAAACGTGAGGTTTCATTCAAAAAATGTGTTTGTTATAATTTTCTATTGGATACGTTATTAAAGGTGACTTTAATAACACTTAGATATTTATGGGGATATAAAGGCGTTTCACTCTCTAGTCAGTTCAGAATGGAGTCATTTAACAAGTCAAATATTCGTAAGGTTGTAACTCCAACGTAAAGTTTATGAGCGCGCAGTTAAATTTTGAAATATAATGGTTTGCGGATAAGGGCCGACAACTTTTACTATCGCACTCTTTGTCTTAATAAAAAAGTCGTTAGTAGTTCATAGTTTTAATGGACATTAAAAGTTTGACACTAAAATTATCTAAATTAACGAGGTGACTTTTGGCAAGATAATTCCAGTTTCGGGGTTTGTGAACCTTTTTAAATCATAAAATTTACTGAAGCCCACAAAAGAATGTATAAAATGTTAACTTCATAAAAAATATAGCAATATAATTTTATCAAAATTTATGCAAAAACCTTTCTATGAATAACTACATTGATGTCACCCTCGCTGGGTATAATGTGACAGGATTCTCCAAAAGGGTCCGGCTCTGGTTGCAGGGAAGCCTATCTGTCATTTTCGCGGCCGCCCATTTGCCGTCGCGTCGATACCCGTCTTATGATTTATGTTTGTTTTACTTCATGTTGTCACTTAAACTAATATTTATGCGTTCACAGAAAAGTATAACATGAGTAAAAATAGTTTATTTATAACTAAAACATATTGAAATAAGAATTAACTTTTAAGATTTAATACGATTTCAGTTATTTTTCGTTAATAAATACATATGTTTTCGGGTTATGTATAGAATTGTATGAATATTTATTTCGCGGGCCACGGCTATCAGACCTTTCTTTTTTACATTATAGATTCTGACATCAAATATTGAGAACCGAGGAAACACACCACTGACCTATTACGTCGGTTTTTTGTAAACCTTTGTGTACTACTTTCTAGGTTATGCGTATGTATGCAATGAAACTCCCCTTCCGCTACTTAAATCTGAATAAGTTCGTCAACAACTCTTGAAACTTCCTAGTTAACGTGAATATCACGGTTTTAAAATATGGGTTATAAAGTTGGAACTTGTACAAACTTCCTTCAATGTTTGTACGATAGTACTTTTAAAACTTTGCTGTGATGAAGTGGCTTGTTTACTTGAATGTTTATTGATTGTGCTAGTTATTTCATTGGTATATTAAATGTTTTCTATGTTTTGATTTATTGTTTTAGGATCGTAAAACATAAACTAAAATAAGTACATTTTGGGATATTCAATTCGCTGAGAGAAATACAACGTTGCAGGTGACGTAGGCCGCCTGGTGCAGTGCCGTCGAACAAAGTGAGCGGCAACAAGAAGAAAATCGCGCTCTTATTCTAAGTCTAAATAAACTTCAACTTCAAATTCCATATACAGTTGCCGTAAGACTATTTCATATTGGCATCAGAAAAATAATTTCTTCGAGAACTTGATGACATTCAACAATCACGTTTTTACGAAAGTAGTAACAGTGTAATAAAGTAAAAGAAGTTGTAATAAACATTGCACTTTCAAGAGCACAACATAAATAGTGGCATCAACTTATACATACAAATACAAGTCCTAACTAAACACATGTAAACTTTGCACAACTCCTGAAACATAATGCAGTATATTTAAGGAAGGAAATGAGGAATTATGTTTCATGTTTAAATAAAACCAAAATGCTTTGTAAACATTCATCAAAAGAATATTAAACTGAATTAACTTTGAAGATTAGGAAGCGATCGTTTACACATTGCTGGAGGCGAGACAAGAGAACACGAGATTCTGTACACGAGTTGTGTTGTTTCACAAGATATTACGATCACGTTACAAAGCTAATTTTAAATGTAGTCAACGCCTCACGAGAATTACACCGCCAGAAGCATCACACCAGTCACACAAAGATCGCTCAGGAATCTGGACAGAAACGGACGCCACAGGTCTGCGAATTGCACAATCTTACGTAAGCCCCCAAAAAATGATAAAAAGGGGGCGCCATGGAAATCTCGACCAGGGCGCCGGTTAAACCCGGCAATGCTCGTAGCTCTATTTATTGTGCAGATCTACCGGCGACTAGATCCGGTGACAGAGACGTTAAACATTTTTCGTTGACAAAAGACTTTTTTCTTTTGTCTGTTTTATCTTTACCAAGATCAAATATTATCTTGTATTAAAATAGAACTACCTTTAATGTGTGAAATAGGATTACTTAGTGAAGTATTAAATGACTAATCTTAATTCTGCATCTTAACGGCGTAGGCACATCGTTTATCACCTGTCACAATTGGGAGCCTGTCCGGTCACGCTGCTAATGGTTTTGCATCAAATTGTAAATTTTGATCAGTCACGCGCATTTCAATCGTGGTCTCGTCTCTTGAGTGATATACACATAAGCTTTACCATAACTCATGTAATAAATCATGTCCGGACTATAGGCTGAAGAAATGATTAGGAAATGCAAAAATATGAAGCCAGTTTAAAATCCTTAACGTTTATAAAAAAAAACTACGAGCAACATTACCTGCTTTCTGAAGGCAATTGTCTATTTAAAATCCAGACTACCGTTATTTTGAGTTAAAGCTGCTTAAATGCTATTCAATTTACCAGTTCGTTTAAGGTCAGCCTTTAGGAAAACTGTTTTCGCAGGAAAAAATGGACCGCTTTATTTCTAAAAAATAAATTCGTTTGAAATTAGGAGGGTTGTTTACAAAGGGCCGAGGTAGGACCCTTGTTACCGGGACCTTATAAATTCGTCAAGCGTTATAAATTGAAGCAGCCGACGCCGGGCCGATTTCGCCGAAGGATAATTTTGTTAGTTCACACGCGGCGGCCGGAGGGTTGCCCTGTACGCGCCCTACAATAAAACCTAAACGTGTAAAGGACTATCCAAGTTTTATTTCCTTTATTATAAGTAAATATAGTGCCTATATAATACACTAAATTTATTTGAAGCTAAATAAAACAAAAGAATTTAATAGATGTTGTTTTAAGATCTTGTTCCAAATTCAATTTCCAGGTGTCATTTAGATCATTTGTAACATTATTTCATCTATGGAATAAGTATATTATGTTTAGTAAATCCAGATAGAGTAGTAGTAGTAACTTTCCCAGGATAAATAGCAAAAAAGGACCGGAACGTAATCGATGAGTCCTGCCGTAGGGCAGGTATTTAGCGAGTTGGCTTACACACCCCTCAGGTGATTGAATTAACTTACCTAAGCCTGTAGATTTAAGTTTGGTTCGTTAAATAATTTCTATATTTAGCTCAAGAAGTGCATCTAACTAGAACAACAATAAAAACTGTCTTTCTCAACGACCTTACATGCATGGTGAAAAATTACTAAATAAATACATTATTCTTTCTTAAAGTGAAGAATTTAATCTCGACGTAATAAATGAATAAGTAACACACGAGCTGCCTTGTTTAAAGTAAGGTTTTCAATTATTTAATTTTGTAGTGTAGTGTAAAGCGACTCGATGAAGTTATTTGAAGTTCGCAAATGGGTCATTAGCAGGTGAAACCTTTCCATACTGGGGCGGAACTGTTTGCCGCGAGCGCTCCTCAGTAATTGAATTAGGTTTAACTCGACGCCAAAGCTTTGTCTTTTTCCGTATATTCGTTTTAAAATATACTACGAAGCCGATGTTACAAGTGGTCTATTATTATAACCAATAACATAGTAAAGTTTTCTACCTTTTATCTTTTTATTTATGTGGCCGACAAAATATAGGTCTTATATTGTTTCTTGAAGTGAATTCAGACGGAATAAAACTGAGTTTACAATTATTTGTTTCTTCTAAATTCTACGTATTATAAAAAAATGGTATTGCATGACACTCCTCTAATTTCTTAAAACGATCGAGGTATTATGCGAATTAAAGTGTTTGGTGAAGTCTAAATCTGAATCAAATAGTAGTATTATAGGTACGGCTAATTTTATAGAAAATTACGTCCTTTTGAATATACTTGTTTTTCTTTGTTACACGAACCATACGACAAATGAATGATAAGAAATTGTGTTGACAAAACGACGTCAGAACGACGAAGTTAGCGACGTGTAAAGATGTAACACAGCGAGGGAGATGCGCTCCATTGGCGGCTAATGTGTGCGCCGTTATTGCGTTACGTGTTACTGCCGGACAGTGTACGAGCTGCGGTCTCACTCCAACATTTTATACAAGGATATATGCGAATATATCCAACTTAGGGCAGTTCTTAAGTGAAGATTTGCCTTTTAATGTCATCTGTGGTAGCATTAATTTATTATAAATAATAAACGGAATGAAATAGTTGAGTAGTTTTGTTTATAAAATGTTTATGTAAATTTTTACAAGGTCGTTTCTCCAAGATAGGCATGAATAGTTCTAAGGAAGGCATTAAACTAGTGTTAAGCATCGGAAGCACCTAGTTTACCACTAACAAGAAAGCGTCGTAAAGCGTGCAAAGTACTCCGCAATAAACCTAAATGTTTTACAACATATTGCGCTTCACATAAGGACTAATTTCGTTCATCACGAACAGAACTTGTAACATGAATGTAGAAGAAAATTAAGATAATTATGTTTGTGCTTAATGTAGAATTAATTATAGATCTTTAAAATATAAATTTTCTTGTTATAGTGTGATATAACAAACGAAATCAACGATATATTCCTTATGATAGTTATGAGCGTTCTTCTGAAGCTTTTTGTTCCAGGAGTGTCTTCTGTATTATTAGTAACATGAGTGGTGGTTAGTGACCCGCTGTGCCAGTGCGCTGCCGTTGACAAAAGAATAGCAAAAACCCGCACGAGACCCAAACGTGACAAATTAGGGGAGCACTCGTCGCGGCGCTGTCACGCACTAACTTCTTTGTTTTTGTGAATTATCACCCGCCCGCACCTCTACCCGCAACAGCCCTCGTGGGCCGCCTCATTAACCTCATGAGTGGCTTTGTATTGTTAATACGTACAATACTGTCAATGTTAACAAAGAAAAAACGTTTGTTCTCAGACAAAAAACTAACTCTAATACTGGCTTAATAAGAAAAATTGCCTTTTCACTAAAATGATAAACCTTATTACGTTACAGACAACCTTGTCATTAAATTCTGTTGATATATTTATGTAAGTAGATAAGAAATGAAGTAACTTACTTAAGGCAACCGCTAGTTTTGTGTAAACATTTCTTATAATGTACGTATTTCTTCACGTCAAATAATTGTAACATATGTGTACCAAGAAATAATTTGCTACACAAACTTAACTTGCACATGTGTGGGTCTGTGTAAACTTGTAGCCTTACGTAGTGGCGGAGCCCAGGGGTAACATTTGCAGCCCTTAATGCGTTACATTAGCGCGGCGCAGCCTCCAGCCCTACCCTTCTAATGTGCTCCGGTAAATTTTAAAGCAATATATTTACGTAACTCCTCATCCATATGACTTTAATAATATTGCTTTTAATATTTTAACATTTTATTGAATGTTTGTTGTTATTAAAAGTCAAATTTATTAATCAGCAGGAGAAATAATTTAACTGTAAAATGTAATTAAACAATTTAACACAAACTTATACTGATAAAACTCCTGCAAAGTACTTTTAAAATAACTAGGAGCATCTACAGTACAAATGAATATAAAAAGAAAGTCATTATGTTATTAAAAAGTAACGTTGGTTTTCCAGATCAAAGGAATATGAGCTGTAAGTCTTGCGCCATAGATTATATTACAGAGCGGCAAGTTAAGCGACGCTGAAAGAAACCCTCACCTCAACACCACAGCCTTTATGTTTTAAACTTGCGGTTTAGTATCGCCAGCTACGTAATTGCATTCTTCAAAGCGTTATGCTGTTCTTGTTACTACGTCTTACCTTTAAATGTATCATCATAACTTTGCTTCTCATCTAAATATTATAATATAATTTAAACTAATTAAATGCTTCAGTTGATGATAATTCAAAATCTAAAAATGTTTTTTTTTTGAAACCTAAAATTGTCAATTGAAAATCATATAACTTTCTTATACAAGTCGTGGAAAAAATCATAATAAATAAAAATTATTATAAAACAAATAGATGAAATAAAATACAAATATAAATTTCTTGGAATTGAAGATAATTTAATTTGACTTTTGTGTGAACTTTTCATGATAAGTAACAAAAGTAATTTATTTTTTGTTATAAGATATTGTTATATGTTAAGTGAGTAAGTTACAAATTCAATTTATCGAGAATAAAATATTTAAAATGCCTCCCAAAGTACTCACTTTATATAAGTTATTACAACCCTGAACATAACTTAATGATCATTATCATTATTAGATTCTTGACTTTTAGTTTGTTTTTCGTAGTCACTTTATTTCAGTTAATTAAAGTACTAACTAGTAATGTTAATACTACACTATAAATAGTTATATATTGCTCCATTTATGTACACAATTATGTATACGTTATTTAAATATTTCTCTGTAAGCCTTTTTACCGAGAAGATTACTTAGGATGTAAACAGATATGTAGTATCAACATAAATCTCCGACTTTGTTCGTGGGGACTACAAAAAATCTGTTAATAAAAATAGCTTATATCAATGGGGGTTAGTTTAGCTATCTACATTGACCTAAGAAGCTGTGAGACTAATAATCGACTTAAGTGTTATACTGTAAATATGCGCCTTTTTATTGGCAACATTTTGTTTATTTAACTTCTAATACTTTTTACTAAACGGATGTAAGAAATGTGTTCATTGGAGATAGTAAATGAGGTCGACGTAGCGACAGGCGTAGGGTCAGCAAAAACATGCGCGCTTCGGCCGCCGGCGACGCCAGCGCTCCCGTTTCATTTATCTTGTTTGATTGTTGGTTTGTTTTTGTGCTGACCTTTCTCGTATATAAATGCACATTGGTGATAAAAACAGGTTTTAAAGGCGAAATACTAATTTAATGATAATTTTTCTAATTCATCTAACGAAGTTCATCCAGTAAACTGCGTATAAGTGAACATTTAAAATGGAATACGAGATTTACTACAAAAATATAATAACAATATAAATTGTACTGATTAAGGTTTGTTATTGTATAATTCATTCAATAGTTTATTTGTTGTTTTTGTCATTACCTTTTTTAGTATTTAATAAAACTAAATTTAGGCTACGTCATAAAAAATTGGGATAAAATGTAAAACATCACATCAAACATAAAGTTAACACGACAAATGTGAAACGTAATGAGTCAATCGATTCAAATGATGTTTACATATCGCATGTAAATAAAATATTCTTGTTAGCAAAGCAATCGCATCGATCGGAAATTGGCTAAATTGTTAATAGAACGCCTGCCTCGTTATGTTCGTTTCAATTTATTTGCCTACAACGGCACAAACAGTAAAATAATTGTAACAGAATCGGAATACGCATCAAATTCAAAGGAAGTATTGAAAATCTAACACAAAATCACGAAGCTATCGCCTAAAACCGTGTAATTACGTCGCAAATACTGCGTATTAATTTCAGTCTCGCTAAAGTCCGCGCCGCACAGAGCACCGCCTCCTCGCTTCTCTTCAGCGCATTACTGGCAAGGCTATCGCTACCTGGGGGCTTCGTGCGCCGTTACCTGTTATTTGCCAGACGAAAGATATTATATCCAGTATAATTATAGGCGGTTTGGGAAATTTACCTTTAATCAGTAAAACAATATAGCTTTCTCCTAATTATATACCTTTTTAATCACGATTAATGACAGAATAATAACTCCTATATAAAATAAAAAGTATTGGTGTTGGTCCGTGCGCCACGGCAGAGGGCGCTCTGCACTACTTAAGACAGTCGCGAGCCTCGCCGTCGGTTCTGTTTACATTTCTTCTACATTCCTCTAAAAGCAATACTTTATTCAGTTGATACATTCACAAACAAGTCCACTGCCATATAAAGTCACTTCGGTGGAACGCTTAAGGTTTCTTTTCTTTATTTATTTATGACGGCGACAAGATCTGCTTCAACATAAATTGCATGTTGAATTCTTTTAACTGTCAAACATCGTTACGTATATACCTAGAATATGAGAGATTTTAGGATGTATAATATTATGTAGACTTCTTCGATACGCTGATTACTGCGCGAGTATCTCGAGTATTCACTGACCTGACGGTAGGCGGCGGATTGGCGGATACAAGGCAGGGCAGCACCGCGTCGCCGCCTCGGCGTACGCTTGTCTCCCACGGGCCCGGCAACAGGGCTCGCGGCGCAGAGGCCACGCTCATTGCTGCGGCAAATAAAGTCATCATAACCCATAGTTTTGCGAGAATTTCGCAGAAGCCAACTACATGAATATTTTGTGCAGTCAAGCAACATTCTAGCCGGTGTCATCGCGACACGGGTGCTACTGTAGCTGACTATGCTATAGTTTACTATCGCTATAAACACATTGGTACTAGATGAGTACTTACGGACTATGTCGATGGTGACCGGGGCGCTCCTTCGGCGTTCGCCGGTTAGCGCGTCGAGCACGGAGCAGGCGTACTGGGCGCGCGCATCTTCTGTCCGCACCGCACGAACTACCAGCCGCCACCCCTCTTCCAGCAGTAACGTGGGTCCCGCTGCACCACCACATTAAAAACATTTAACATTTTTCGGCTGATAGAGCAACCGAAGGTCAATGTTACAATTACAATTGACAGATGTTTGTTGTTATTGACTTACAGAGGTGGTCAGAAGGTGTAAGGACGGCATCGTCTCGGTACCAGGCGGCTACAGAGGCGTGGTCGCGGAGCGCCGCCGGCGCCGTACAGCTGAGCAACGCCGGTCCGCCCAGTGCCGCGCGCGTCGCCGTAACCTGCGCCTGCCACTCCTGCCACACCACTACGGACAAATTACATACTATTGGATATTAACCTCGTTGAGGTCCATAATAACAATCGGCGGCGGAGTTAGACAACTAAACAGTGTTTAAGTGTAGTTTTGTAACTTATTTATTTAATACTTATGATTAACAATATTCGAGAACAAGGAGAATGATACTAAACAGAGTCCTATTTGTATTTCAAAACGGTAATACCGAATTCAGATTTAGTCGAAATATATTCCACATAAATTACCATTATTTCTGAGCAGGAAGACTGCTTTACATCCGTACACGAAATGAACGAGCTAACGCCACAATATTAAATTTATTATAACTTCAAAGGTAACTTTTATTATTAACTTAATAATTCCAAGATATATAGTTTACTTTGTTAAGATACAAAAAATAGCAAAAAACATCACAATTTTGTCAATAAACGATGAGAAATTTCAGTTTTACTGCGTCAGCAAATATTGTAGGCATTAACAAGACATTGACCTACGAAATAATACATTGTTTTACAACGAATTTCGAATAAGATCGAAAATAGACGAAGTAGACAATAGTTAGAGTGTATTAGATATAATATATAAACAATCCGTATTACGTATGACGGTAATGTTTCATGAGATAATATGCTATTAATACTAGAACTAATTGCCACTTATGCTAAATGTAGGCTGTTCAGGCTTTGCAGCTACAAAATAATAAGTACATTATGTACTAAAACGCTCTAAGGTTTATTTTACAGCCTTATTTTAATTTATTTGTATACAATTCGTCCTTCACTTTGACAAAAATTAAATACAATTAATTAAAAATAAATAACAAGGCAGTTTTTATAAATTAACTAAAAGAAATTATTTCAAAAAATGTCTTTGGAAGGAATAAAGACATTTATAAACCTAATCGAAAAAATAAAACAAATTACATTTCCTTCTTCATAGTACTTTCTTGTAGCGTTATTGTAAAATTCTTTGACGAGATTTAGCGTGTTAGCAAAATTATGTGACAAATGTCTTGGCTAAACGTAGAAAGATTTGTGTAGTGGTAGTAGTTAGAGTCGGGCGGCGGACGGCGACCGCACATTCGTTACCACGCGCCGCCGCCGTCAGCGTGCAACTGACACCACTTTGAATATGACGTCACTCCGGCATGTACCGAACTATACGACCATTTCCTTAGCTCGCCTCATTATTTCCTTGTACCAAATTTATATTGCATATTTGCCTCTCAAAAATAATAAATTCTAAGATTGAGTTAGTTTACGAGATTTAAGTTACACACAAACTACTACTAAACTTAGTCTAGTACACAAGATAGTATGCTATATTTTTAACTAGAGATAAGATTTTAATCTCCTGCACGCTGTCAGTGCATCCAGTTTAAAGTTGAATACCTCCTCTCGAGTACACAGAAACATGATTTAAGCACAATCCGCGCATAACAAGTTTCCGAGAGGAGATGCAAAGCTCATTCAATGCAAACTTAATGACAATTCTCACGGAATTGCAAACGGCTTACTTAATACTCGAGAAGTTTCAGCCAAAAAAGGCGTTGATTGTTCTGTAGCTGGAACATTGCGACTTATTCACTTTAGACAGGGGATCGAATCCCGTTAGTGATATTTTGGTATTATGCTGTCTTGTTACAACGACTTAAAATATTATTTCATAACTAAAACAAGCTTTTTTACAACGCCTTTGCTGAGGATGACTGGAATTTATATTGAAGTTCTATTTCATCTTTCCCAAGTTCAAAAATATTTTTCCAATGTTCACTTGTTTAATAATTAATTTCTAGTATGTTGTTACAAAGTCTGATTTCTTATTGTTTGTTTATTATTTAACTACGCCTGTGACCTTTAATCTAACAAAACAAGCGTTAATGTTTAACTATTTTCATTAACAAAACGTTAACAACAAGTAAAAAATAGTTCTTACATTATTTGGCAATATTCTACGATATACGTAATGGTAAAGTAAATCATAGAATAGGCGGTATAAAAATAGATGATTCTAGCTATCTTATTACATTTCCTACGGAGCAAGAAGCCGTAAGACATCGCAGATGCTGTTATTCTCGATGTGCGATGTGACTGATAACGTAAGACTATATTTATTGTTTGAGATTTCGTTTAGTTGTTGGATTCGTTTATTTTGATGATCATATAAAAGTCCTGATTATTGTTTATTATGTAGTAAATATAATTAAATAAATATACTTGAGATAAAAATGTTCCAAAAGACAGTTGTTGAGAATGGTACAAAGAAGTACTTACTATTTTTTCAAATTATTGTCATCATGGTTTTGACAATGGTTTCTAATCATTCAACATATCATTATTTACTTATCATGGATATACTCATAATAAAATAGAGTATATAAAACTCCAAAGAATTATGTTTCTTTCACATAAATGCATCGCACGACGCGCCGCACCATACCGCACCACTGACTCCTCTCCAACAATAATTCAAACAGGACAATTACAGCGGACGTTTTATTAAGATAGTGAGCTAAATGCAAAGGGCAAAGATTATATCACACTGTTCTTTGTTTGACATAACATACTCGTGATATTTATTTTATATTTATATTAATACTAGCAGTAGTTCGCGACTCCTTCCGCGCAAAATTTAAAATAGAACTTAATAAATAGCCTACGTATTCTTCCAGACTACTTCTATGCCAAATTTCCGCGAGATTCATGAAAACGTTATGAAGATACCTTCGAACAAACTCCCAACCATACATCCAAATATTCGCATTTATAAAATTAGTAAGACAATTTTCTTTGGAGCTTGTAAACAATCATGAAATATTATCTGATTAACTGTTATAGCTAACTTAGCTTTGTTTTCAACCAAGATGAGAGTCAGTATTAATATAATACTTGCTTTTATTGTTTATATAGGAAATTTATTTAATAAAAAGTTGTTGAGAAAATCTGTAGTAAGCCTTTAATAAAAGGAATATCAATTGTAAAGCAATGTTATCAGAGGAATGGATAAAATCTATATATATAAAGAAGGAACCACTCCGTTGCGAAAGTAATGTAATACAAAATTCATAAAGTGCGCCTTACATTTTCTGTTTCAACGTATAAAGTGGTTAATAAAAGAATCACTGGGACTTTTATGAAAACAATAAAATATTTAAAGCGACGATACTTCATCCTGTCATTAATATATGAAATGTTTTTGTTTCCATTATTCGAAGGCATTAAACCTGTAACGAAGCAAATACAGAAATGCGTATTAAATCAATAATTCCTTGAACATGGTCTCATTTCTCGAATGACTGTTACTCAAGAACGGTATAATTAAGAGGCTACCCTTCCTATCACCTCTTCTCTGGAATCCACGTGTTTCTGGGAACAATGTTTTAGCTAAGTCATAATTTCCTGCAAATTCCTGTCTACGAACTGAGATATAACAACAATCTGAAGTGTTTCAGGGAGCTGTGCCTTCAAAATGAATATTATATACCTAATATATGTAAATATATATGTTTTATGAGAAAGTAGATTTGGGGGAATAACTACTATTATAATTTTCTGAAATATCCAACAATATTATATTATGTAAGAACTTTTTGAGGTCATAGAACCGTACGTTGAAATGGAGAAAAAGTTTACATTGAGTTCTTGGAAGACGACTATAAGGAGATTATTATCATACAAATCATGACGGAAAAATGTGATTTACATCAGCCATCATTCAAATTACAAGGGTAGGGTGATGTGAGCTGTCGCCGCAAGCTACTCCCAGCTACTCGATGATAAGCGATTGTGATGTTATTGCTAATAGGATCACGATATCGCCTCGAGCGCCGCGCTCGTTCACAACAAAACTTGTATTTTCTTTTCTTCGTCCGACGATATAATGTGTAATAATTACGCTCACATGTTGCTGATAAACTATTCTTTATTAGTTTTTATTTTATCTCTAATAAAAAAACAAAAACATAATTATGTTTTGTGTGTTTTAGTTAAGTTTTTTAGTTTTAATTTTTTAAAAGATTTACAAATAGTATAAGTGAGTTTAGTTCTTATTTTTCGTTCGTTCTTTATTCTAGAGGAAGATTTATATTCAATAACATTGTTATAAAAAGATTTTCTGATAAAATACTTGATACAATAAACCTTTCCGCTACGCTTGTTTGTTCTTTCCAAGTTTTTCTATATAATAAAAAGGACTAGATAAGGCCGGCGTTCTGAAGTCTCGTATATCAGTTTCAGTCTTGAAAAAAATATCCGCTCGCGGCGGAGATTATTTTTGCATTAAGAGGATTACAGTACAAGTCCGCCGCAGAAAGGAATGTTACAAGGTAAAAGCTTTTATGCGGTTGCTTGTTTCCTTTTTGATGAGAGCTTTTGCGGCTGATATCCGAACGAAATACTTTGTAATACATCGCAGACGCCAATCGGAACACACACACACACACACACACACATACATATACGTGAAGAAAATCAGAAGTGAGACACATTAATTTTGACGCTAGCAAAAATAATTATCGGAGCTTGAAATGATATAGGATGTGTTACTTACTATAAATATAGGGCACTAAAATCTTCAACAACTTTAATTACATAATGTACGGCCGCCGATATAGTTAACATAGATTAAACACGTTATATACTCGAAGAGCTTAGTTCTTGTCGTCATGTAGATTCATTTGTATAGGTTCCTTAACAGGCGATAACAATTGAATTACGGCTACTCGCTACCGTGAGTTACGAGTACAGGGTGCAGGCTGCACTAACTCACTACATTTATTAATATTTATAATAGTCTTCAGAGATCTATAGGACACAATATTTGTGATAATCTTAAATATACCATATGTCAGATATATGTTTCATTTAGTATTCCAATAAAAACTAAAGACTAAATAAAAGTACCTATAATGAATAATCCTGTGTAAACATATTGACAAAGTAGAGAATATGAAGAGTTCAAGTGTCGTACGTCACTTAAGTTCACAGATCATCTCAAGTTATTATGTATTAAGTCTTCACAACTTAAATAGAATGTATGCCTTATATAAATTGATAAATTATAAACTTTTGACAGCCGATTAAACTTTAGATTCATTAATTTTAAAACATGATCTTTGCCTTTGTTTTCATACTTTGTTAAGACAAAACCTTTGTAATCTCTTTCGGATATACGTTCATAAATAATTTTAAAAGGTTATTTCTCAAAGTCAATGTAAATTTTCTTTGAATAGGTTTGGTGAATCGTACTAAAGCCGCGTCACAATCTTTACTAAAGTGACGTAAACACGATAAAACATGGCTTAAGTAAACAGGACGAAATCTTTTCCGGTGTTTTTTCAAGCTCTGATAAAAATTTTGGATTAAATGGCTCGAGTTGTCACCACCATTGTCGACCCCGTAAAAGGATTTGTTTTATTTGTTGACATGCAAAGGATCAGTTAAGGACGGACGAAAAGAAACATTTTAAAGTAATCAGTAATTTCCAATATTTATCCAATAATGTATTTTTATGCCGTTTTTACGTTAACCTATTCGTTATCAATCGCAGTTAGATTGGGCGTTGATTTGACGTCACTTGACACCGGAGAGCTTTCACTTTGAGCCGCTAGAGGCGCTCATAGAAATGTTGTTAATTGGATAGTGTACATTTCAATCGCGTATTTCACTCATTTTGTTGGAAACATGCTTTTATGTATCGCGATTGATTATGTCTATATTTCCTTTTATTTGAAGCCACTAAGATATTTACAATACTTTTAACGTTATAATATTGACTATATTTGAAGGAACTTATAATAAATGTATTAGTTTACAAAGCAGCGGAAGCATTTGCTCAGAGTCAAAGATTGCTGTGGAAGACGTCATCTGCAGGCAGTGGGGTGTTACCCGGAGCGCGCGCCGCCGCCCATTTCACTTTGATGTATTTTGCTCCCTTGAGATTTACATAATTTTCTTATGTGCTTACTACTGAGTTTAAACAAAATGTTTTTTTTTATACTGTAATTACCATTGAAATGTTTCTTATATAAATTTATCTATATTGTGCTAACTAATTATAAAATAAAAATTATTTATTGTCATCAGGCTGCATCCTCAGCAATGTTAATCACCATTCACTACTAACTAGTACGAATTGGAACTGAATAAATTGTTCATATTTGCGTCCCTAAGCCAATGGTAGCTAATACGCGCCATGTTAACACAAGTATATTGAGCACACATCCATTTGTGCCGTTGTTTTGTAAAATGTTGAGCTAACAGAGAAGCATTAACGTGATTTGTGAATACGATATTGAATTATTCATTGTTTCGTTTGCTTTTACGATATGCAACTGATTTATTTACGTAATTCTGCAGCTGCATTTATACGAAATGTCGTAAAGTGCCATAAAAGTTTTCGAATTATGCAAAGTTTGTTTCTTTGTATTTGATATGAAGTATTTCTAATTAGATTTTGAAATTCTACATCAATGTGAATAATTATATTTCATTGTTAAATATAATCTTATTCTTACCATCACACGATATCAAAGGGTGTTCGCGTATAGCGTCTTAAGGCGCCAAGTTCGTGTCTATTGATAACGTATGTCTATTTAATTACGACTACTACTATGTTTATAGTACTTACACTAATTTAACCGTTATCAACGGAAGAGTAATCGATTCAATTGTTTCCAATTATAAAATAAATATCATTATATGAATTCATTAAACGTTCAGCAAAATAAAGGACGTAATTAATGTTTTGTAACGAAAACCACTTATTGAATCCATATGTATGTATGTTAAATATGTACACACACACACACACATTCAGATGATAATGAACACTGCACATTGTACACACGTAAATTTAATTATATTAATTACATTTTTGGAAATCCATTGACGGAAATTAAACTTTTAAAAATGTGTTGTAACCTATCATCAATTTAAATCAAATGTCTTAACCAATTTATTAAATTTCTTTATTTATCTCTACAATAGTGTCAACTACTCGTATTGACTACTTAATAATATTTACGCTGTAGTTTTATTGTAAATTAAATAACGCAGATAATAAGATAACAATCTACGATACGAAAGTTGATTTCACAGTAATATTTAGGAAAGTTTTAACAGGAGAGAGTCTAAACATAAGTGTTCATTTTCAACTTAAAAAGGAATAAAATCTAAGAGTGATATTTCACAGCACACGAGGGCATTTGATCGGAACAACGCCGACATAACGCCACCTAGCGGCGAAATCGCGCACTTGTGCAAAAATACACCTACTTATGTGTTTAATATTTCACTTTTTACCATTGTATTGTACGGAGGGAAGGCAATGTGCTTGAATTAAACTAGTGCTTACATTTCTTTGCTGACTTAATAACAAGGACTAGCTTTAGAAACTGATTCCTTATTAAACATGAAAAAGAACTCTGTGCTTTGCCTTTTAAAGGTGTAAATCGAATAATGTTAAAAATAGTAGAGCGCGATAAAGGCGAGTGGTGTTATAAATTAGGCAATTTGCAACAAATTACATGCGATCGTGTAGAGCTCGCGTTATGTGCTCGCCCGGCGTTGCCTGCGCTGTCCGACACCCGGCTATTATGCTAATGTGCCGGCTGCCGACTGCCCATTGTCTATCGCTCTATGTTACCACTTGCCAATTGCTTTAATGCTCACTACATTATATTACATGCTTCAACATCAACAGCTTAAAATTTAAAAAGAAGAAAGTAGACCTGTCCTTTGCCACAAGCGCTCCACTTCGGGGCACCTGTGTAAGGTACATGTTAAAGATCGACGCTAATATGTACTTCAGGTACTTCGGGGAGTAAGCACTAGCCGTAACACTTAGCACTCGACCTGGTCCTTTACAGGTCAGATATAATAGTGTTTCAAACATACTTACCAAGTTTTAGCTCTATGAAAATTATTGTACCTCAATAATAAATGTATGAGCTTTGTTCCATTTACTTTATCTTTTAAATATATTATAATTTTGCAAAGTAAAAAGTATTCGACAAACTTCATTCCAAAATATACTTAAAGCAAAACCATTTTAATGAAAACATGTTAATATTCATTAACGACGAGATTTTACATGATCATATTGATACAGACTCAAATAATATTGTCTCAGAATTTGCATGAAGTTGTTGAAATAATACACGTCATCGTTTTAGGGTATAGGTATTCATTTCAAAGAATACTACTTATATATATTAACACTTTACTGGATTTATTTTACTCAGTTCATTCCTATACATATGTGTATTTGTGTTGTGTTACTTACGCTACAACTAATAAGTTATCCAGATGTCCAGATTACGGATATCTAATTGTTGCGATTCCGGTACATCTCTCTCGCTTTTTCTACATATGCGTCTAAATTAAAAATGAAAGGAATTAAAATTGTAACAATAAAATAAACTTGTTGTTATTTAATTAGCAATACTTTAGCTTCAGTAATCTCAAATCTCTGACGAGGGTGTGACGCGGCGCAGCGCGGCAGCGGCGCTGGTGCGGAATTATTAATGAGAGCGCCATCTATGTACACATATATAAATTAAATCCGATCGACTAATAGATCAGTGTCGTGTTTATATAATTAAGTATGTTTATACAATCAATTATTTATTGCAACAGTACGGCAAAGGCTAGAAGTCGGCGTAGGAAAAATTTCACATTGATTTCTAATAAAATCGACCATTTTTGACGAATTGTGTCGGCGGAGTGTATCATTGGTTTAATCTATACATTTTTTTCGCACAATATGTAATGTTTTCGCACTCGACGTCTGCTTGTCAGACAAACATATTGCCCAGTCTCGTTGAAATACACCGCGAGCAGCGCACTGTGTCGTCTCAGATAAATCCACTCATCAACATAAATAATGCTAACGTGAACATTTACTTCTCTTTATTACTCTTCCGTTTTTACGTTGCGCTGGAAATTTTACTTGGATGTGTTTTTAAAGATTACAATAAAACATGCAAAATGATTATTGTGTTAATGTAATGTTCACACGAGCTATACCTTTAGCAACTTATGCAAGTTAAATGCATTATTTTTTGCTGTCGGTTTGATCTTTGTAGGCATAACTGGTGAAAAAAAGCAGCTAACTTGGTAAAGTGTACTGTATAGATATTGTAACATTGTAGAATATTGAATATAACCCTGTTATTACAGCAATAGTAAATTCCTCATATGCGCAATAACCAGGCTCAGGGGTAAGCCATGAATATGCAATTCACCGCTCCCTTGATGAAGGTGTGGTTAAGGAAAGTTACAAAGTGGAATAGAAAAAAAAGTAGGTGGATTTAGTGCAATTATTGTGTAAATATATTACATAATATATTGCAAAAATATTGAGAAAATTTTATTAAATCTATCCGATACTTTATATTGGAACAGGTCGACAGCGATACTTCAAAGGACCACGATTTTGTTTTCGCTTAAAGAGGTTATTCTTTCACCGTAGTTTCTCGCTTGTAGAAGTCATCCGTTGAGACCGGATAATACCTCACACGTACAGTGATTTCTCTCGTACAAAAATATTTTAAGTACAAAAGACGAAACCACATTGAAGAAAAATGAATAACAAAATTGAAACAGAATAACAAAGCAATCAAATTACGCGGACACGCAGCGGCGGCAAGTCGAGAGTAAAATTCAATTGGAGTTTGTATGGAGAACAATGATTGGAGTAATTGAAGGAAACACTCTCAGCTTTAGAACTTTGTCAAAGTTAATTAGCGAAATCCGATCGATTCTATTTGAACAAATAATTACACGCGCGTTGAGTTGAGGTTGTTTCAATAACAACGTTCAAATCTAAAGTAAATTTTATTGTTATATTGTAACATATTAACGAGAAAATCATCCAACCAAAAAAATTATCAGTACCGCAAATGATATATTTGCGGTGTACGAAGTGTGAATGTTTGTATTTGTATTACATACAGACACTCCAATTTTATTAATGTGTATAGATTAACAAGAATTATGTGCACTTTGTACTTATCGTGCTCACCGTGACGAGGGTTTGCGGGAATTAATTAATAACTCGGGGTTTAGTCTTCTACGTCCAGTAAAGTATAGCGCAATTAATTAGAGACATGTTGTTAATTATGTTGCAATACAGTACACTGTCCGCGAATCAAATTTTTATTTTTATTTAATTTATAATAATTACAGAGTGTAAAGAAATAAGTAATAAAAGGTAAATTTTATGTACCGTACATAACAACGGCTTCGAAAGTAACTCTTAGATATACATTTCATGGACTGTGAGTTGTTATGCTTCTAAGGACATTTTACTCATTTTATCTGAAAATTTGTCGCACTTTCTTGTCTCTTAAAGTGATAACATTTATTAATTACTACAACTTTTTTGTAAATTACTTTCATTCGCAAACTTAATATAGTTAAAACAGTGTTGCACATAGCGCGCTGTCTCCAGCAGTCTTTAGCTAACTGAATATCTTAGAATGATTCCTGTAAGGCACCGAGGCATGCTGGCAAGCCAGTGAGTGCGCCAGTGCGCCCGCCAATGAAAGAAGAACTTTGAATAGAATCAGCATGCGTTAGTTGAAAACACGTCGTGCGCTTCACAGAATTAACTAAATAAGTCGTTGGCACAATTTTTTATTACTATTACCTTTTGATAAATGGAGACCAGATTTGTAAAGAAATATTTTTATATCCCACTATTAAAAGATAATTAGAAATGAATATTAAAATACCACCGTTTAATGGAAGAATGAAAGTATGTCGTACTTATAAAGCCTAGGAAACGAGAGCCACTCCTTTGCCCCTTTCATGCACAGCTCTATAAATACGCCGCGGTAATCCTTGTCCTAGGTTCAAACCCTGCTTACCCCTATTTTTCTTATTATAAGTAGCCCTTATTTATAAAATAAATGACGGCAATATATATGGAGGCCGATGACTACAGGTTTCAATGTTTAGAGTTTGTTACTCAGTAGCAGTTGATCTTGCTGTTACCTGTCTTCAACATGTTCGCTCCGAAGTATTATACATACCTGAAATACCTCTACTTCACATACAATGTTGCGAGAATGCAAACCAAACTTTGTATCTTATTTTAGTTTAGACAATTCTATTTCGCCTACAAACTAATAATGGTTCTCGTACAAGGAATGAAATTTACATCGACAGTTATTCGTAGCTTTTTATGCGCGACGCAACAACTTTACAGAAACTCTGTCTTTTGAATCTTCACGACCTGCGGTTAACTAACAACTTACAGAAATTTCATGACGATAATTTAATTTTCTCGTTGGCTTCGAGATTTAGCCTGAGCGCACACTGATGAGGCCGAGGTTGCATTTAAATTGAATCTTTTGTCACGGAATGCAGTTATTTTTTAATCTAAAATAAATTAATTATATCGTTATAATAGTGATAAAGCTTCTAACTGTAGTCACGTATAATAGTTAAACAATTAACTGTCTAGATACACTAGATCAGATATGTACTCGTGGTTACCGCGTTCATGTTCACAAAGGAATATAGGTATATTCCTTTGTGAACATGAACGTTTGACCTTTAAGTCCGAATCTTCTGCTAATTATATTTTAGTGTCAAAAGTTTCTTGAAGTACAAAAAACAAATTGTTCAATTCCGCCTATTTCCCTGGTGCCCCGGCCGGGGGCACAAAAAGTTATAGCCACCTACAGTTTCCGTTGTTTACGCAAATTGAAGCAGAATCGTTGCCAACATTTTGCTTACCGACGCCATATTTTTTTCTCCAACAAAGTTCTTTTCGAATTTTATCGTTTTATTTTTGTAGAACTTTACTGTCCCCGAATTGTGTTTTGTTTTATTTATGACGTTAACTTACTTGGATAGCTAAAGATGTTTAAATCCGATGACTTGAAACTATTCTCTACGAATACCCACAATTTAAATAGGGCTTTCAATAATGCCTATTTAAACACATTTGTGTACTCTACAATATTTGAAAAAAAATATTTTGAACTTCGACCTAATGTTCAACAAAATCTTGTCACTCGTTCAGGTTAAAAGTGTGATCTAAATTTGTTAAATTGCCAATTTAACACTTAATTGAGAGAACTTTGTACAGAGTCGGGGGGCGGAGTTGAGTACCTGATTAACTCGATATCCATACAATTAAGCACCGACATCAAAGGTTGCTCCGGTTTCATTCAGCTGGAGATATCTGCGGGCAGCTCGCGACATTGATATACTAATGCGATCTGTTTTAACGAACCTTATCAGGAAATACTTCTATGTAATTAAACTCATTTACCCGTACACTTTGCATTTTATATATCTGCTGTAGAAGTAAATAAGGTATATGGTTTATATACCATTTATATAGAGTTTCTCATATGCCGTCTTTCCACATTCTGGTCAAAGTTACGACATACTATTTAAGTTAAAAATATCGTAAAATAATGTTAATTTACGATTATTTTACGATATACATAACGTATCGCAAGTAACGGCACATACGTTAGTAACAAGTGATTGTTATTAGAAAAGAAGTATCCTTTTGAAACGAGCCGTCACGTGGAGCATAGAATACGGGGCGCGACCACGGCCTTAATTACTGCGCCGCCGCCGACACCCAGCAATTAACTCGGCGTAGAGACACGTCAGTTAACTAGCGCGGGGTAGTTGTAGTAACTGGGAACGGGGTAATTTCTTTTAAATACAAACGTATAAAAAATAGTGGTGAAAATCAAAAAACTCCCATGATGTTCCTCACTCTACAAAGCCTGTCATTTTATCATGAAATTAAATTTCAATTAATTAAAATTTAAAATTATTGTTAAGATTCTTACAAGTATAAATAAAACACATCAGAAGTGAATTGGATAGAAAAATGTCGTGTACAAATATTAGATCAGCTGAGTTCAGTAATAGTGCGGTGCAACATTTAATTTATTAGCAGCTGCAGTAGAGTTGGAGATCGAGATATAAAATTTAAATGGATTTAAAACATAAGCCTGTCGCGCAACAATGTCACCGATTACAGTGACAGAGCGAGCTCCTAATTAACTCTGTGTAAAGGGTCCCTGGGGGCGGGGCGGGGCGAGGCGGCGGGGCGCGGGTTCACCGCGTGCTGCTAGGTTTAATCATACAAGTCGGTGGTTAGTTAATAACGTGGTCTCATTTAATATCGCGCTAAATAACTCAACGCATCAAACTAGTACCTGTAACTCTTGCTTTGAATTTATTTTAATGACCAAGTAAACGCCGCAATATTTAATTTTCATTCAAGTTTAAACGTATCATAGCGTTTACTCAATTGATCTGTGGACTAGTTACACTGCCCATTATGCAACAGAATAGTTCAATAAACATGTAGTAGACAACACGTTGCCAAGTTTGACACTCATTCCAGAGTAGTCGATCGATCAGTTTACATTTTCAAGTAAGATGTGACGCTGCGCTGACCTGACATTATTTTATTTTTGCCCGTTGGCGTCCGCTTCGCTTCGTTAGTTGAGTTATTGGCACCAGCGTTGGAGCGCGCGTCTTTTTTTGTAATATCGCTTGAAAAATGTATATTTTTCTTCTGATTTCTTTTAACATTAAATTAACAGACATGTTGCTTATTGCTATAATAGAAACTATATAGTACAGTGGTAGTGAGGGCTGACCTGCATGAACGCGCATGTCGCGGGAGAGTATAGCGCCATGTGCGTTGTGTGCGCGGCAGCGGAGCAGCGCGGCGTGCACCTCCTGTCGGTACTGCGCCGCAGAGAACGGCAGGAACACCAGAGTGCCATTGTCCAACACTTGTCTGCAACAACATAACTATAATATATTTAACGTCACAAGTACATACAAATCACGGCCAAGTAGTTCTTAGGAGGAAATCGTAAGTCAACTTTTTTTCTATGAAATCGAATTTATAATGCATAAGAAGCGGATACCTGCCGAAATTATTTCATAACCTTTTATATCTGTATGTGCTTCGCTCCATCATGGTGGTATTGAATCCACCACTTATAAAAATGTATGGAAAAATGTAAATCAATAGTCTGTAAAGACGCAAATATTCGTAGTCAATAGAGCGTGTGTTCGTTATCATGAGATTCAGTATCATCGCAGGTTGGTGGCTGCTCTCGAAAATTCATGACTGCTTTTATAAAAAATTGAAAAAGGAAACATTCGATTTCGGTGGAATTATTCCATTCGACTGTAATTTCCTACGCAAAGAAAAAAGGTAAGGGCGGAATTAAGAGTATTGCAGCCTGCTTGTTGTAGAAAAAAGAAGCGGAACAGGGGAGGATCGTAATTGGCGCGCGGGACCCGCGGGACCGGCGCCCGTTCTGGCAATATTTAATGTTGTTCCTGCACATTTGAGAGATGGATAATTGGTTTACACGACGTATTAGTCGTTTGCTTATAGTTTTATTGGTATTGAATTTCCCAATTAATAAATGTTATTAGCGCACACATATAATACGTTTCTGTTTTTTAAATGAACTTTACATGATATACTTTAGATGTTAATAACAAATTCTTGTTTTCGAAATTAGGAGACATGTAAGCTATATAACATTCAATATTTTTTCAATATGTTTGAACTAATTCCTCGGGGTAATAAAAAAATCAAGTAACTTTTTATAATAATATTTTCTCTAGAAATCTAATGGTTTTTGTGGAACCGTTTGTATTTTTAGGCAAAAAAATATTAAGAATACGATTTTGAAAGACATATTAACAATCACTTGAAATTGTTAGTAAATTTACTTCTCAATAAATAACGAAAAAGGTATCCTGACATTTAACAGTAGGCAGTAGTCAGAAAGTAGGTTAAACACAGAAGTGGTTTGATATACTCGTACAAGATAAACATATTATGTTTGTATAAGGAATTAAATTAAAATAAGCTAAGCTGAATTCGGCTAACACTCAATTAGATTCAAAACTAATCGTTATCTTTCGCATATAAATTAGCTTAGTTAGGCAAAGGGCACAAGAAATTTGATATAATGGTTGTACTAAATGGAATTTAAATTATGCGTCAACTTTATAGAGTTTATACTTATTAAAGCGTAATGTTTTGTTATTTTTTTACCATAACAAATGTTGGTAGTCATCGTACGGAAAGAGATATTAACTAAAATATTAAAATAATTACTAATTTTAATATTATAAATGTACAATATTGAAGTTATTCAACGTAATTATGATAAAATCATCGCGGCGGATTCGTCGTGAATTTTCCGTGAAATTTAACGGTTTGTCTATTGGTTGCCGGTTGCTGCGCACATCGAGTGAAAAATTAATTTATTACCGAGAAAATTTCGTTTTGCTATCATCAAAGATTGTAACAACTTTGTTGGGCTCTTTGATATTTCATTAAAATAAGATAATCAGGTTTATTTCTCGTCGAGCTAATGAAAATCTCGCGAGCGATGGAATTTTCATTTGTATATTGCTTTTTTTGATTATTTCTCTCACTAGTTCATTTATTTTATTTCTATTTCTTTTTCATAAGATTTATAAAATGGAATTCGTTTTCCACAGAATACTGTACTCCAAATTATTATAAATATTTTTTTTTGATACTCAATATTTTTATTACGAACTTTTTAGTTTTCTAATTTACTTATAAAGACAAAAAAACATATAATTATTAATTGCATAATTCCACCAATGCATAGTATATTGCGACTAAAATTAAATAAGCTGTATTAATATAAAAAATATTGTTTGGTCACGTGATATCGTAAGTACAATGAAAGCTAATAGCTTAGCTAATTAAGCGAACGCGTAAGTTATATAAATGAGTTCAATAAAATATAATGGTACAGGAGCGTAACAATAAAAATTATTTATTATTCGACCAGAACCGGCACGTGCCTTACATTATACAACCATTTGTATTATATTAAATATAACACAAGACATATTATAACACGTAATGTTAAACGTACTAACATTTTAAATATAATGAATGAAATTCATACACGAAAATTTATTTTGATGATTTATATACATGCCAATCATCAGACTTTTTATCTTATACAAATATGTATTATAAATATTTAAGAAACAAAACTAGTAAATAAAAAACAAAGTAGCCGACTGACTCTAGCTCGATAACACTCCAGGGAACGATACGATACTAATAGAGTCCCACCTCACATGTGAAATCAGTAAAGCTGCTTTGTCTATATGTGGTCACAAAGTTACTATTAATAACTGTTAATAATTAATCTACACTTAATGTTTACCACACACACACACATATATATTCACATATGTACATACACAGAGCTTAATGTTCGGCGCATTGTCCTAAATAATTAATGTTATATCTCGCGACTTCTAATCACACCCCTGGCAATGGCAACCCCTTTCATATTTGTGAGGGTAGTTATGTTCATTATCTTAGCAAAGGTAGCTATTTAATATCCATTTGTAATAAATCAAATGTGATAATATCAACGTTTGATAAATATTGGACTTTAATTTTCTCGACATTAAATACAATGTTTACTCGAATCACAAATGTCAGAGTTTTAAGTAATAATACCTATCCCGGCTACCAAATAAATTTGATTAGTTTTGACAGCAGCCTTGTTTTAGGTTTCGGTTAGTTTTCACTCTCAGGGGAAATATTTGAGACATGTCTAAACGAATTCTCTGAATAATATATTGCACAATGTGTACAATTTATTTCAATATCTTACGCTTGCGTACACAAATAATTGAATTTAATTTAATGTATAATATTTTAAAAATTCAAATTCTTTATCAAGACAAAAAACTTCACCTGCTTGAATAATTAATTAGCTGATTTAACTTGATCTGAAAGTTCTTGCAATAGTTTTTCTTTCGCGACAGTTGTAGTTGCAAACATATGTACATAACATAGAGATTAAGTGCTTTGAAATGTTGTTTCCTAGCGAACTCCGTTCTCTTTGCAACATAAATAGGTTAGTAATATATAACAAACTGTTTCAAATCGATCGCTGAACATTCACATGCAGTCTGCATTCAGCACGAGATTGCGGCGTTTTGATGTTATCAGAAATGTCCTCGAATAAGGAATAAGCAATGCATTCCGGATGTTAACATTAAATACGGTATATTTCCAAAGCAACACGACCGCATTAGGTATTCCTTTAGAATGCACGTCGAATGTCGTACATCGCTTATATTAAAGTGGTGCACAATCGAATTCACGAGCACAACAATGTGCATTGTCCAATGCAGAGCGTTCAGTTTCAAGAGTCGCTTCAGTTGGTGGGTACTTTGTGTGCCGACTGCCTACTGTCGACGCCCGGCTCTGCTTTCACCGCCGCTTGAGTGTGCTTTTAAACATTAAACATGATCGCATACTAAGCTCGTTCAACTATTATACGAATTTGCTTTGTTGTTGTTATTTGCCTCGTAGCCATCGTTAAATAATCCATTTAAAATTATTAATTAATAATCCTTCAACAATAAAATACAATTCAATGAATACATTTTGTGCTGTTTCTATTTGTTAATGAAGTTATTGATTTATCTAAAATGAAACGTGATCAAATTGTATCTGCAATAATTCTATTCAAACTGTATATTCTGTCCACATAAACAAAACTAACTACACTGTACCAGTGACAAACAAAGCGCACAGAACAGACACAGTATAGAGGAAGCGGAGTCACGTTGCAAGTAATTTATTCACGGGGCGGTTTCCGATTAGTACACGACTTCTGTGCACTTGTGAATGGCTGTCAACTGCACAGACGCTTTGATACGATATCGATTGCAAACAGACGCACAGTTCAAATATACCATATTATGAAGAAGTAGAAAACGTTGACATTGAAAAATGTCTATAAAATGTTAAGATGATGTATGAAGCGTACTATTGATTTTCACGATAAAGACAAACTAACTGAAACTTAATCAGTTCCAAGAAGAGTTCAACTTAGGAATTGGCCACGTTTGCGTCTGAGTTAGATTCAGAAATGATCGCGCTCTATACATCTCGAGTAGCGATCCTAGATTCGAAACACATAAAAAGGGATCAGGTGCGTTAGAAATTGAACAAATTTGCTGGGAACAATATTTACACGTGCGATTGTGCCCGTCCTAGAGGCGCGTGTTCCTTAATTCCTATATTTAATCAAGTAGAGTTTGCCGAAACTATTTACGAAGTAAATTGTATTGGCTTATTCAATTTCATTGAGCGTAGCGATGGAATTCCAATTACATTTGGGCCGATGCAGGAGAAAAGAAAAGATTTTTAAAATGTAACAAAACGGCTACAACTTTAAGTATTAGGGTATGAAGTTCTGGTTATATAAATTGACCATAATAATTTTATGAGAAGTTTGTTCCCTGTCTACGGTTCTAGGAAGTATGCATCACTGCTTGTTCATTTATTTAAATTATGTTTTTCGTGGTATTCAAGCTATTGATAATATAAGGTAGAAATGTTATAATAAATATTTTATTGGAAACTCGGCAAGAATTGGGGTAAAGGAAAAGTTTCTGATAAATTGATTTCTAGTTATTGTTAAAATATTATTCCATTTGGACCGATGTATTTACCCGCATTACGATCCTCCGATAACATCGTGAAATAATGTTCCCCTGGGATTAAAGCCATGGATAAAACAGTAAAGAGAAAAATTAATTGTTGTTTAAATGTGTTATCGAAAGAAGAGACGTCTAAGTATTTTGTTATTTATTAAAATTGTAGAATTAAATTTTGTAAAGTAAATATGAAATATTTTTTTAAATTATTTTATTTATTTTATCAAGTGATTCATTTAAGATGTTATTATACAATAAAATAATTGAGTAAGCATTATAAAACCCACCAAAGAGTTTTGTAAAGTTAATCCTCAGCCTTGTGATAACTTTACAACAATAAAGTTGTAGTAATAATATACAGGACAGTAAGCAAGATCGAGAATGTATTTAGTAAACACGGAAAGTCCATTACGCAGTCGAGTTGTTGCGCCAAGAAAAATGGACTAAAGTTCACAATGTCATTATGTCGCTTTGGCCGGCGGCGAAGCGGCATAGCGGTGTGGCATCATATTTTAACAAACTTGTGGTCGCTTTTTAATAATGGAATTATATTTTTAGACGTCATACAAGTGTAAATAATTTAGTTATTGGTTTATTAATTAGGTTCTTTGAAAAAGCTCTGACGACTACCACCCGTCTCCATTATCAGGTCAGCACCGTATTATCATAATATTGTATTGTCACGCGATGTATAATTGGAGGCAAAATTTCAGCTCATTCAGTAATCCGGCAGTGGATCAAATATAATTTGCTACATTTGATAGCAAATGTCGGGACAGGTCAAACTAAAGAAATATTTGTAAAAGAAATGAACTTTGCTGTGAAAGCGATCCTTTGGAAATTCAAATAAAAATGAGTTTTCGTACGCTTTTATTTGAATTTCTATGACTAGGTGAATATTCGATGACGAAAGGCTTTCGATATAAAAACGAGTTAAAGTTGGACTACAATAGCCCGCTATAATTTTGTTAGAGGCATTAGCATTCAGAAAATGTGGTCGCACGTTTGTTTCTAGTGTCTACGTAAGGGATCTGAAAAAATAACCAACCGGGGAGAAAAACAGACCCGCTGAGCACTGCAATATTTGTGTAACTTTATGTAATTTAAAAGGATAAAACATCGATAAACCTTGCAAATCATGTCAGTTTTATATTCTGTAAAACTTGTCGACAGAATTTTAAATTTTAAATCTTCGCCCGAGTTGGTCAGAGCAAATGCCACTCGAAGTGTCGTTCACCCCTAACCCTTCACACTAGACAGTTTCCAGGCTCTATCTAGTACTTCGGTGAAAAATATACTGCAATAGTGTATAGACTTCATTTTAAATTCGTTTTTGTGACTATAACAACTATTGTATTAAAAATAAATAAGAAGTATATATAATAAGTTGGTGGCAATTGTTTGATCTATTTATTGTTCAGAGTATTTATTGAGATGGTAATAATTACAGATACGAAGACGGCAGAATGTCATCTTCGCGTCAAGCACCATCGCGATCTGAGCGCCGGCTATACTGCTGCTTTAGAGCTGGCGTTCATTTTGCTGTGCTGTTATATCAAGGGAAATATGCGATGCTTTAGCGATACAAGATATATAAATTCATTCTGTCGTATTTTACTAATTGACGACTAACTTAAATGTCAGTTAATAAAATCGTTGTAAATTAGTATTGTATAAATTATTTAAGTCTTAACTAAGTTCGATTCAATTTACAATTACTTATAAGTAATATAAGAAAAACTTACAAACGTCCCTGTAGGGAGCGGCGGTAGGAGACAAGGAACGTTATCAAATAAAACGCGAAAAAGCCATTACACAGTTGAGTTATTGTACTAAGAATAATGGCGAAAAGTTTACAATTTAATTTACTCTGCGGGAAACAGCGTACTGAAAAATAACATTTTGTAGTTAAAGTGCACGCGCGCCTTCATCATCAAAGGTTAGCGCCAATATTATGTAACATACACGAAATTTAAAAATATATGACTTTTGATTAATAAATAAATAAAATTCTTATAAGAAAAATATTTATGAAGATGTAGTGAATAAAACATTAGAGAGTAATAATATTCCATAACTCTGTTTGATATTTACGAACTCCAATCCTCAGATTTATATTTAGGAGCAAATAGCATTGACATCACAGACTACCGAAATTTCATTAAGTCGTCGAAAATTGAGCCTTTTCAGTTTTTCTTTACATCACATTTTACCAACAAGATTAGACTATAAAACATCTCTTTGCTAGGCTTAAAAGAAAAGGTTCTATAATTTCTAACAGCATATTTCCCTGGAGATTTCAAATAGAAAAAGCTAGATATTTAATACAAAATTTTACAGCTGTTCTGTTAAATAGTGTAATGCTTATATAAATATGTATTGTTCATTTTATAATATAATACCTAAGTCGACTTTATCTCCCTGCTTTTAAAATAACATCAAAGAGAGCCTATTAAAATTCTTTAACAGTTCTCCAGCATAATTTTTCATGAAAATGATCTTTTCTCCTCCTAATCATTAGGTTGATCTTAATGGGTTTATATTGTAATTATCTTTCACTGTACAGTCGCACAATATAGTCGATGATGTAGCAGTAGTAAAACATTTAAATTACGCACACACTAAATGCGACACGACTCTCAATAAATTACATAAAGATTGCTCGTTCCATTTTAAGCCCTGTATTTAAGTTCGCCCACAAATTATCATAAAATATATCTTTCTATAATAAGAAAATGTTATTTTAGAACCCAACAAAAGCTTACAAAAATGACTTTAAAATGAGATACCTTGCCTTGTAGTCTTGTAGAGTTATAAATTATTTTATATAATGAAGTTGTTTTAAAAAGGAACTGTTTACACATTTCATGCCTTTCACTACGTAAATTATATCTTTTGACCCTATATTTTTTATTTACTATACTTCATAAAATACTTAAGCGTTTGAGTGACATTAAAAATATTTAATTTTATGTTGGTTAGTCAACTTTCGTAACGTAGTGTAAGTTTTAAATCATCAAGTAATATATTCGCGGCGTGAGCGGCGGGAGCCACATCGTGACGCACTGGAGAGGACTTTGAAGTGTGCTTCGTGTGTCTGTGCCCTCTACCAATTTTATACACATTTTTTTACTAGTTTTTCTGTGCATTTTTGCAAAAAAAATAGAGTAAAAATTATTTATTGAGGGGTTGGGAATGATCATAAACAAGACACACTATGCTATGAGGTCTACAACATTGGCTGCATCTAACTAATAATATTAAACAAAAAGAATTTTATCGATGCACTATCCGATTGTACACGTAGCACAAACAAGCAGTGAATTAAACGTTTAAACGATACTATTATGTACATGTATTAGCCGCTGTATTGCACGGAGCAAAGTTAGGCCATGAACACGTTCACAGTAAATTTGTTGACACAGCGAGCGAGCGCCCTGATACGAATATTAACATTAGAACAAAATACCACACAAACTAGCCATATTAGGACGTCTCCTTTATGCATATATATAAAGTAGAAATGTCTCCGCTGATATGATTTTAGGTAATGTTAGACTATTAATATCACAAGTACATTAAAATTTAAAGATTTATTAAGTATTGTCACCTGTAAGGTTCGCTTTCTGTTTTTTGTTATCTAGTGATGTAAAAACTGCACAAACTAGTCCGTTTAGTCGACAGCGGCGTCTCTCACACGCCAGTTACAACTTTCAAACAAACTTCCATAAATCACTTCCCTGACATCTCATTTGTTCCGACGACACGACGGACGCAAAGCGACGCTGTGCACTGTCGCTTCACATGATACAGTATTTTTTCCATCCAGTTATCTACTTCTTCATGGTATTTAGAAAACAAATACATGCGTACACATGAGTTTGCTTGGTTGTTTATAAGTGGGGTTAATTATAACTGAAGTAGCTTGTTTCTTGACAAAATATGTAGATAACGTAACTTGTCTTAGCAGTAATATAGAAACTTTATTTTTTTACGTATTTGACCATGTAACCTTTGTTGAAATAGAAGATTTTTATATACAAAAATGCTGCCCTTACAAGCTTCCGATTATCAATACGATAAACCCAGACAAACATACATACATATTCATCTATGCATTGCTATATAATGAATACATTTTATATATTCTCAAAACCGCATTTACTATTTCATACACCGATTTAACAACAAAATGGTGAACACATATATTCATGTATAAAATATTTCACATTTGTCAATATGAAATATAATTATAATTGCAAGCAGTGGAACATTTTTAATAATCCTAAGCGAGGCGAGATGAAACCTAAAACAACGTACGCAAATAATTCCAAGAATGTAATTTGTTAGCTTGACTCATTTACGTACAAAAATGCATTAGAAAATTCACTTAATTAAAATTTTAAATCGGAACCGGAACCGGAAAGTGTTATTTTATGCAGCTCTTTCATATCTTTTATTTTTTCATTTAAAATTTTCAACGGTTTTAGTGTGAGCCGAGCGCGAGCACGCGTCGCTCGCAATTATTTTGTACAGACCAATTATTTTTAAGCGTTCATCAAATTAAAAGGTTTTTCGACATTTTATATTCATTTTTGAAATAACGACGGAAAATAAGATTCCCATAACCCCATAGTTATGGGAATCTTATTTTCAGGTTTATCATCCCTCGTTTATTGCTTAGAGTTGGTTAATAATCAATTCCCGAGTTTTGTAACTTTTTTAATTTTTTTTTTTAAATCCTTTAAATCTATTTAAATAATACGCATATACACCGTATGGAATGACTGTGTGAAAGAGAATATGCGTAAGAATGGGGTAGACTCGGTTATGACGGCTGATAGAGATGTATGGAGGAGTAGTACATACTGTGCCGACCCTCGATAGGGATAAGGGCAGGTTGATGATGATGATGATACACTGTGATCTAATAAGACTTTAACATTCTGCAATTTAAAAGATTCACAATGATTGATATAATTTCGGTATCATTTATTCAACCTATTGCAGTTTTTCTAATATCTTTGTTAAAAATGTGAATAATAATTGTTTTTCTCATCCACCTAACTAAAGATCGAAAAGATATTTCTTTATTTGAAAACTAAATATAACAATAATTTCAAATGATGGTTGATTTAGTGACTACAAATGTCATGTCACATTTAAAGGCTAAAGCCGCGGGACAGCGGTTTAATCTTCCTAAATATCACATTTCTAAATATAACCACACTGTGACATTTAAATGTATCCAACTAAATGAACATTTTGTTTAAGCTTGTGTACAATTTTGATACATTTTTATATACCCAAATTATTTTAGCCGCATTATCGGACGTATTGAATAAAAGTTAGGTTTATATTGTTTATTAAGTTACGATAAGCAACGTTATTTATCGACAAGAAACAAGGAAAAGTTGTCGTCAGCTCATATTTTTCCCTACTGAATAAAACGAGTTATGGGGTTTTAGTCAACCACCACTGGCCCAGTGCGGAATGGTTGACTTAAAATTTTTTTGCATTTCAAGAAAAATTATCTCATCATATTTTTTTTTATTTTCGATACAGCTACGCCACAATTACTTAGTAGATATTGATAATATTGAAATATTTATTCGTTAATTTAAAAAGTCAGTACTATCACAGTTTTGTTTCAAATGCTCGTGGCCGGCGGGACACGGCGCGCGGGTTGCTTCAATTCGGGGCACGTTTGCAGTAAGCGCGCTTTTGGGACTTTAGAAATTTTGCACGGATTTGTCGCGCAGGTGTAACATACGAGTGTAATAAGAAATATCCCGTTCTTAAGAACATTTCGCGACGTGAACGTGCTGTACAATGCAGTCAGGTCGGAAGTAATGTTAAATACAACAACGCAAATGTATTATTAAGCATTAGGAAAACGAACAGCAATTACTATGACTAAGTTAATATTTTGTGGTGTCTAAAGGTGTAACATATGCCGTAAATCGTACTCTCCCCGCTGACGTCTCATTTATCGCAGGAAGCGAGAGGCACGAAGTGCGGGTTTGGAGGGGGCGGGGATGGCTGAGTGCCTCTAAAAAATTACAACAAAATTTTTCCGGCTCATTCTTTTGCCGACATATTTATGGACCTCGTTTTTGTGCTCATATAGTGGATGTTATGTGAAGTTGTATTTCTCATGTGCCATTTCCTCATGAACTTACAATTTAACGTCATAATGTCAAGTTAAAAGTAAGTTTCATTAAAAAATAACTGGTGCGATATAAATTTCATGTGTTATTTCTACATCATTTTCAACTATGTTGTGATAATTGTTCTGAGAGAGACGATAGAGGCGGAGACATCGAAAGATGTAACGGAAATAGTTAGAACTTAATTGGAGAATTATTACGCTTAACCACATCTCTGACGACTATTACTTGTGCCCCTGATTACAGTCACTTTGTTTCACATCCACCACTTCCATACCAATTTAGAATCGTGTTTAATTTCACATAGTTTAAACTTTTGAACCCATGTCAAAAACTTTATTGAATACTAATGGGGCATTTTCTCTTCAATAGTTAAGTAACAGTAATAAAAACACAGGATGATAGCTAACTTTTAACAACGAATAACTTCAACAACGAAAAAAGTAATAACTTGTGGTTCTAGTACAAGTTAAAAATGTTATTAATTATTTAAACATTTTAAATGTATTGCTCCGCTTGGTTTGCAACATATTGCATTTTTTTAATTGGATGAGGTCAGTTCAGACCAGATCAATATAAAACTAGACCAAACCGATCGAGAATTGAAAAGAGCACATCATTTATATTGATTTCATGTCGGCCCACTCGCGACTACAGCTTTCAAAAGTGTCTATTCATCTTCAATTACAATAACTATGTTATTTGCTGTATATTACAGTTATTTCCTATACCCTATTGTTATAGAGTCGCATTAAAAATGTTACTTATCGTATTAATATTTCGAATTATTTTCAGAGATATACAGTTCAATAGTTGACCTAATGATTAACTAATTTAAAATATAGATGATAAGCTTGAAAACATCCTGTATAACATAATGATAACTAATACTAAAATACAAAAAAAAATCATTGAAAATTCAACAAAAACAGTTGTATGTATAATGACTTCGTTAACTTGGAACAATTTTGTAGAAGATAATATTTAAGTTGAAAGTTGCGAGAGGTTGTTGTTAAGTTGTCCGGTATAAGCTCAAATCTCAAGTAATCTAAGTTGGGTGCTCGGCAGCGGGCACGATGCGCGCCGGATGCCGAGTTTGTTCTGTTTAATTGGATTAGTGTAACATTCACTAAACTATTAAATGTTTGCTCGCTAAAGTTTTATTCATATTGCAACGCTGATAATATTATCGCTATCGAAGCGATAGTTGTTGTGAGGCGATCACTTAAGAAATTTTAAGAAAAGTAAACATGCAAGCTCTTAAGCTCAAAATGTTTTGATAAAATCCACACATTTAATAGTTATGAACTAAAACGTGATAACTTAATCAGTAGTTTGGCACAAAAAACAATACAAATTTTTTCGACCAAAATCTTTGACCTTGTTTGTGCCTATCGATCTTCTGAAAAGTTTGAAACTGACAAACACGGGTCTGACGTATGGTCAACAAATTAATGAAAATACAGCTTATTTTCAAATCTATTTAGAAATAATAGCCTTTGCAAGCTTTGTCATATTAAAGGGGTTTTATGAAATCACTAAATATCCAATATGTTCATGATCTGTTCAGGTATGATGTGAAAAGCGATGGAAAACCTCTCCTACAGAAAAGGGAGGCTTTTTTAAATTTAACAATTTTAATATAATATTTGATTTAATCGAATGTGATAAGTTCCGGATAAATCCGCGGTAGATTCTACAAGTAGACACGATCGATGCTCTGCAGATAAATTTAGAATGGCGTGGGTACTGGACAGCCACTGGACATCGCCGTCTATTGCAACCTTTGATATATTAATTCTTCTGTTTTTCAATAATAACATTTAGACTTTACCCACGCAAATATGAATTCGCCGTTTTTTCTTTTTATTAAAACGGAGAACATTTAATGGTATTTTATAATACTGTGTTAGAACAACGTTTAATTACATTGCATGAATTTAATTTTGTGCTGACCCTACAAAATCCTCTTAGATGTAATTAATTTAGTCAGGTTATGTGTAAATTTCGTTTTGTCGAGATATTTTTATAATAAAAATGAACCAAACATTTGTATTATATAAAGCTTATATAAAGATTCAGATTCTAAATTCGAATTAAAGTCCGTTAAATTATTATTGATTTGAAAGTTTTATTATAGTAAGCTTTTCGAAATAAAAATCGGGGTCAATTAAACTTTTCCATTACAACACGTCTAAGGAAACGACTTTATGATATAAATTATTAAACCAAAGTGGACGTGGACTAAAACGTTTATCTGTAATTTGTGTAATTAAAATATCGAAACCCACAAAATGTCACGTGAAAACGTAATTACTTAAATAAATCAAAATGCTTCTTTATCTTTCTTTTCAACCGTTTGTTAGTTTTTTGAGCCACAAAATATTGTTATATTTGCTGCAATCGAATGTCTTAGCGTCTTTTGTTTCTCGATTTTATTTTCATTGTAAAGCATTTTGTTTTATCTCTGCGTAGAACTTCTACATAGTCGAGGATAATAAAAGGTCCTAAACACCTTCTGCTTTGTTTTTAGGTTTACAAAAGGCATTACTGCTTGTCTTTACATTTATACGTGCTGTTATTAAAAATAAACAAGAAAACCTTCAATTAGATTAGAAAAATACTCACGTATTTATTATCTTGAGTATGTAATTGACAGCCAGCCCGTGTCCCTAAGTAGTGTGTCTATTACTCATCCAGACATCTCTCAACCGTCGTAATATTTTGTGTCTAAACCGAAGATTGTCATGTATTGTATAACGACAAAACTTTGTGTGAAACTCTTTTTAAAGAATACAATTTCAGCTGCAAAGAATCCGTCGCAGAGCAGCAGTGGCAGTGCAATGCACTCAGAAGTGTTGTTTTGCAAAACTTGACTTAAATGCAAGAGAATTTAAGTTGTCAAGTCGACAGGGACCTGATATTGTCAAAAGTTTTGCCATCTCCGCTGCAAATTACTTTGTAACAAAGTCTATTTATTTTATTATTATTATTATATAGTAAAAAGGAATACATTTTTACAAACTTTATATTCCAGGTTGTAAGATGTTGAACAGATTTAAAATATAATACCTATTCCATACGATGTAACATAATTTTGCTCAGGGTAAGTATACAAATGAAATATGAAACACAATAAGAAATTATTTATGTTATTCTTACAGCGACTTGTATGTCGATAACAATTCACTAAATTGATGATATCAAACGGTCGCGACAAAATTGCGGGGCGTTTTAATAAAACGGGTGATGTTAGAGCGCGCGCCAAATGCGTACTCTTTGCCTTTGTTATTGCTGGGCTGGCGGGGAGCCAACGCGACGAGCACGTAACGACAACGTTTGCGTTACCACGATAGAAAATCAACGGCACTTAACTTTCACACGCACTATTACCGCGTATTAATAACAATAAAGCTTCTAGCTTAGCTTTAGGTATTCCAATATATTTTCTATTATAACTTTTACCTATACTTATTCATACAACTTAAATTAAGATAAGTAATTCTAAGACAAGAAATATAAGTTTATCATATACAGAACTTATTAAATTGTTCGAAGTGCACGCGTCTGAGGCAATCTAACTCCGCTGAAGTTGTTTGTCTGCAAACGTGTGTGCTGTTTCTATATCGGGACAAACACTATTGTAAAATTATTATGAATAAAGAGTATATTTTAAATTATTTCTGATTGAATTGCGAGTCCACTTATTTGTGTTAAAATATACTTAAATAATCTTATCTGCCTGACACAAAAAAAGACTTCTTTATGAATCAAGAACATGGACGTAAACCTACGGCTTAGGACTTAGGCAGCTAACACAAATTAAACTTTTTCGTTTTAAAAAAAAAAGGAAGTTATCACTCCTTAAAGTGAAATTTGAAAGTACAAAGTAACAAGTCTTCGTGTCGACTTCCCGGAGAGTGGGGACCGACGCACTTTGCAGTGTCGTTTTGCCCGACTCGGTCACGGCGCCGCTGCCGCTCTCCCTTCCGACACAGCCACTCGCTCTCATCGAGGGAAATGAAATGCTTTATGCAAACACAAATGGAACTTTGAATATTTAATACAAATCCTTGTTTGTTCTATGAACGGTCAACTTGGAAGTCGGAGTGCGTCCATCTTAACTCCCATGTGAAAACTTTCACATGAACCAGTTTCAAATTAAGTAAACAGTACCGATGTAGAGTATAACATTAATACCTTCGTGTAATGAATAAGAATTAGTCGTCTAAATCACATAAAACAAACAAGCAAAAAAATTATATATGTAGAACTGAAAAAGAAATCGTGATGTAACACTTTCTCATGTTATAAATTTACCTGAAATAATTTCTCGTAACTTGAAGAGAAGCGGCAATATTGAAATAGCGCAAGTTAGCTGCTGGCCTGCCCACTATTGAGCAATAAATAACCCGAGTACACAATAAGCGTTGCTCCGAGCACGGCGCTCTACTAAGCCGCTGGAGCCTTGCGGGCTATAAACTGTTCGCGGTTAAATGTTAAACGACACACTCAACGACCCCCTCCTTTAATATTCAACAAACTTAAATCCAAAATACTTACACCCTTTATTTATACCACTACTTTGTTTTAACTTGAATAATATCAAAATTATATTAACTTGTATTAAATGTAAATTATAAACGTCTTACATAGAACAAAAACTTCTTGTTAGCGTAGCGGTATAAGATAAATGTCACTACGTAGTATATTATACAAGAAACTCTGAATCGTGATTGCGATTGCAATCTGAATAATATTACAGATGTCGAACAGTTGTCACCTTTGTTCAGAAGTTACCTTTGTAGGAAGGAAGTATTCTAAACAGTAATACATATTTCATGCGGCTTCAGCACAGACCGCGACAGTAGTTCCTGCAATGAGACACGGATAACTGCGCTCAATCGGCCGCTGCAGCTCTCAAATCTATTTTAATGTTAGTCCACAAAGATACGACTTGTGAACACATATTGCATATTTTCATATAAAAATAACATATTATTTACTTCACTTGCAACTTGTTAATAAGAATTCGTTAAGACAGTGGCAAATCAATAGAAGAAAACATTTCATATAGCACGAAAGAAAAGTTGATCCACGAGACAGACAGTGTATTTCCACACATTATTCAGGATGATGCGGAGTGCGGTGAGCGACGACTCACATCTATGAATAATAACCGCCGCGCAACCGCGCTCTCTGACTACATCACATTTTCATAAACACATATCCAAAAATCTCTCAGTAACAAAGAATGTTTCGACAGTCCACCTGATACCTTATAAATAAGTCTGATAATAAAAAAACCTCGGCGTGAGATGCCGAAAATATATATAAATTTTGAATAAAAGTAATGGAAGAAAAACAAAAGTCGCTCAACTGATCCGATATCCTAGCGAGTTTTATATTGATCCGGTGGGCATAAGTGAAACTAAATTATGAAAGCTCAATAGCGCCCTTATGTCAATTAAAAAAAAAGTGTCACAAGGTCACACTAAAAACTACAATTAATTCGAGACAATTGTCAACAATTTACTTAGTGACGAGATTAATACATATTATGAAAAGAAAACTATCTAGATAATGATTTATATTATCTTGAGTTATTTAACAATTTAATACATAAGGTTCGTCGTTCGCCTGATGAGGAGTTATGTAGATCGGGCCGAGTGGCCACTTACTATATCAACTCCACTCCACTCAACTTCGCTACACTTGATGGCTACGTCAAGATATCAACATATTAAATATTCTATTTAATAAATACATTTTATTGAAATTATTAGGTAAAAGTGGTTGTTAAAAATTGAGCATAATCAAATTAATTTCTCTGTATGAATTGCTCATATAATCAACGTCATTTCAGATCAGGACCTTCGTTGAAATGAACGCACTCTTATACATTGCTATAAGGTAACAATCTTAAAGTAAAATGTTAGACAATGAAGTACTGACCTGAGTCCGGGCACGTCGTCGAGCGGCGTGCCGTCGGGTAGTTGCCAGGTGATGGTGGGCGGAGGCGCGCCGTGCGCCGCGCACGATACGCGCGCGCCCGTGCTGTTGGCGAAGGCCAGGCGCGCCGGCGGCTCCAGCAGGAACACCGGCCCGTGCTCCTGGCCCTCTCCTCCTGTATACACACTATATGTCACATTGTGCACAAAGATGTCTCAAAAAATTGAAGTTTAAAAAAATTGTTTTAGTTGCTTTTAATTTTTTGTAGCTAAAACTTGTAATAACATTAATGTCATTGTAACGACTTGTAATGACGATTGCAATTTTTAACACGATATATTATAGAGAATTTGAATGAAATAATAGGAACTTAAAAATTTTATCTAGTGAGAATTAACTAGTTTCTTAACAGTCAGACGTAAATTGTCAGAAACTTTGTTGTTTTAATCATGTTAAGTTACGATGTTGTGCGCTTTAATGGAGCCTGCAACAGACACCAAGTCACATTACTGTAACAATTATTAGTTTATTTCACTAATAACAATTTATTTGGTAATGTTTCAAAAACAAAAGTTGGTCGGCTTCCACATTATGATAAATTTTGTTGATGTCAAGACGACTTTATGAAATAGTTAGTATTTATGCAAGTAGGGTAAACCTCTCTTCGTCTTATAAACTATGTATATTTAAAACAGAATAATCTTGCTCTATCGTTTATGACGATGTTGTTTATTTTTTTCATTAAAAAGAAAGCTTTTCTCGGAACATAAGTCCGCAAGTTACTGGCTAAGTATACATTGTACCTTTAATTTTCTTTGTACAAAGTTAAAAGCACCTCAAAACACTTTCAAACAAAGAAGTACACAACTTTTTACAATTTACCCGAGCGGGGGCGCCTCGCCTCGTAAATTACAAAGAGATAACGGACGTTTTTATTTACCGCGCGATGTACAATTTTAACATAAACCGTTTTTACCTATCATAAGCTTCAACTAAACTAAATCAGTAATATTACAATATATACGGAGTTAGTAAATTTAGAACACTAGTAGATACATAGTTACTACAACTTACTTGTAGCAATGAAAATCGTAGCGAGCTTTTTATGCCAGTGCGTAAGTTATTTGCGGCACACAAAATTCACGAAGCATTTATTGTATTATAAAGACAATAGATATGTAATCTGTACTGATCCGTAAATCACTTGTTTTCCAGATAAATTAATGAACTTTGAGAGACACATGAATCATAGATAATATAGTATTTATCATATTTATTGGCGCGTTACCAAAGTTATTTTTTAAAGATGCAATAATTAATTTGAAAGCAGGACTTATTGAAATTGGATCAGATTTAGTTCAGGTTCAGCTTTCGGTTATTTTGAATTAATTTGAAATGCTAATTAAAATGTGATATTGTAAAATCCAGTTATACTGAGTAAGAGTTACAAAAGAACAGAAAGAACAATGTGAAATGGGAACTTATAAAACATAAATAAAAATGTAACAAAACGAAAGGACATTTGCATACGAGATAAATATAAAATGATATTCAGAAACAAAAATATGAAATGAATAACGGCTTAATGTAAACAATAAACAATAAAGGTGCTACGAATGCGAGAAGACACGATTTATAGCAATTTATAATTGTTACGTGATTTTCGCAAAACACAATTAAATATTTTAATTTTAATACTTGGAATTTATTTTCTCCATAATAATCACACATAATTATATATAGTCTTTTCATAAACAACCAGGAAACATTAAACATGTAAAAATTTGTGAACATATTTTACGTTGGAAGAACTTTTTAGTTTCGTTATAAAGTACCAACTAATATGGATGATCACTTCTATATCTTAGTAAGTCAATATAGTCAAAGTATATCATAAGATTAATGACATTTTTCAGTTGATAGATAACAAAGGGACTTTGTTGCTTTGTGCTGCAACACAATTGTAGTGCGTACAAAATGCGAGTAGATTTAGCTAACAGAAGCGAGCAAATTGATTTAATGCGGTTTGCGTTTCAGAGAGAGACGCCGTAATACATGCACATATTGTATTACAGCTGCGATCTGCGATCTACTTCTGCCACACATGCCGCCACATTACTGAATATTACCACCACGGTAGGACTAATAGGACCACACGGACATTAGTTGGAAATCCGCTGAATTTTGTCGTGAATCTTTTACTTAACTTACTAGGAATGCTTACATGGAATAAGAGGAAACTTTTAGCACTGTCCCAAAAACTCTTCCAGTTAAAAAAGATTTGATCATATTTTCTTGACAAATCCGATAGCAAGGTAAAGATTTTGTGAGAGCAACCGTTCGGTAGCGCGGAGGAGATTGATCCGGTTCGGTCTGGTTCACACCGGTGACGCGCGCCGCTCACCGCGCCGCGACCCGCTGGATAAGGTGCCGCTGTCTAAATGAAAGAGCTCATCCTACTATCGTAATGCAATCGTAAATTATTTATTTGCTCGTTAACTTTTTTTTGACCTCATATCAAAACAAAATTTTATCTCTTTTTATATGTAGATCAACTTTGCTTACGTGGCTTTTATATATTTTTCTTTCTTAACTAAAATATATTATTATGTAATATATAGATATAAGTAAGATATCAATCATAACTGACATAATATATGATTAACATAATGATGCATACCGATATCGAGGTCGTGTGTTGTTAATGATGAATTCACCACAAATGAATGAGCACTGGACTAGAATCCTCGTCGGTAATTAATTTTACTTGATATCAGAGCCTCACTCTATCGGCCATAGTGTACCTGACGAGCTAATGACGTCATCATAATTAATGCGACTGAATCCGATATGTTGAACCATTGTCCGACATTTGATTCGCCGATTAGATAATTACAGTCAGCTTCATAAATTATACATTTTAATCAAATACAATGAATATAAAAAAATGTTATAAACCTAAGTATGGTGCTATTATATCATAGGAAACTTTAGAGAGCTGCAATTACTAAAAATAAAAATTACCTAACATTGAATACACAGTAAATTTATTTATTTATTATTCGCTAACATTTTTAGCTTTTGACATTAACTCCTTTATCCAAAATGTACGTTCCCCGGCTAATGCACATTAATGTTTCCGCAGCTTTCGCATCCATTGTCTGGCGGCTCGAACGCGCGCTATAAAAAACGAAACTGTATCGCTCCGCGCCGCCGCCATCGCCGCTGCGGTTAACATCATAAAAGCTTTGATAATATAATGCGATGACATAAAATGTAAATAATATTTCATTATTTATACCTATTAAAAGTAGTTTTAAACAAAATTACAAGACTTCATTTGATGGGTGAAGTGAGAGATCCAAAGAATTTGACCGATTGTAAAATTTAAAAAATTAAAAAAGTATACTATCAGAGTTGGAATGAATTTTTGTTCCGAAGATGATATTGAATCTAAAATATCGGTAGTAAAAAAGTGATAATGAGAGCTTCGACAGTCATTAAACTCTTCGTGACTTGATAAATTAAATGTTAATGCTTCATTATCAGGTGAAGCCGCAACACAACGGGCGGGCTCGTTAGCATCGCCCGCAGAGGCCTAAATGTCAGCGAAACTAAATAAAACCTATTATACACCGACAAAGTTAGCTGACCCGGTGGGTCAAGGGAATAAGTCAAACTAAATTATGATAGCACACTAGCGCCCCTCAGTCAAAGCCAAAAACAGTGTCACAAGATCCACGACCAACTATAGCTGTCAAGTTTTTTTAGCAGCGCTTCTCGCCTTACCAGAAAAGCTTATTACAATATAAATAAGCACTCTCAGAGCTTTTGGTGTTTTATTGCCCTTGAGTAGAATCGATCTGTTATATCAAGTGCGTGCACAGTGTACCGAAAAATAAAAATCATCTTACGATTTTAAACCATTTCATACTTCTACATACAAATATTCTAAATTGAAGCGACGTAACCTCCAGAGCTTATTTTAATTTTAACTTAGCTTATCGAGTGGACTTCTTATAAACAAAAGAAGGAGAGCTTTAATATTTTCCGACATTTGATGTGGAGCTGGCGGGGAGCGACGTCGCGTCCTGTGTTAGATTTGCATATAAACAAGGAGCACGGATGGCAACTTTGTGTCAGTCTTTTGGTTAATAAAATGTATATTAGTGGTGTAGGTATTGTTTTATAAAGCGTCTTACGTTGTGTTATATATTGTCAAAGTATTTCGTATACATAATAATCCAACATAAGAGCAACGAATGAAAAATGAAACTAAGAATATAATGTTAATTCGTCGTAAACCATATCCTAGCACAAGCCTAGAGCTTACTTGGAATGGTTAAAGAAATATTAGTAAATTTACAAAAAAAACTGTTAATATATATTTATAAAAAAAATTGAAGTATTGAGTACATACAGCTTCTAATTTACATTATTTAACTAAATAATCATAACTAAATAATTTTAATATAAACATCAGAGTAACCAGAGTTGTGTATATTTTTTTTATTAAGTTAGCTCTCCAAATATTGTGACATCAAAAGAGCTGTTGCGGTTTTCAGCAAATTTCGCATCAATTAACATGCAAATATTCGTCGGCCAATAGTTAATTGCATCACTGAGAACATTGCTAACATACTATCGATCAAGTTTTGTTTCAACAAAAATACATTTACTATATCCGTATTGAAATATAATCTGTTTATTTAACAATTTATACGCAATGTATATGCAATACAAAATGTTTGTATGAAGTATTACACGTATCAGTATAAAATAACACGAACGAGATACTCCGTCCGAGGCAAGTCCGCACCTCAGATAACTACAATTTGCATTTTAATTGGCAGAGGATCAAATAAAAAAAACTGCCCTGGCTTTTCCTCTCATATATATTTTTCCATTTAAACGCATGTTCACTTTATTTTCAATGTTTAAATGTTGTCAATACACACCTTCCTATCAGCTTTAAATAAATAGAGGCATTTGCCTTTTTATCAGATATTATGTTACGATATGATAGTATATTTTAATATTATTAACTTATTTAAATTTGCCGCTACCGTCTTTAAAACAGTAAAACAGAAAATAAACAAACAGTGAGGTAATTCTCTATGGATTTTTCTCCCTTCTAACGCACTTTACTCAAACACCCAAGAGAAAATAAACAAGATGAAATAGGAAAAGTGTTAAATCCGGGCTTTCGTTATTATTCTTCAGTAGGAAATATTCAGAAAAGCTGAATAAAGCACACGGTCGTGTTTTGACACGAAATTGAATAGAGGTTTAAGAGACGCTGTCTGTGAGATTTTCTCGCAAACCTTTGATCTCTATTCACGAATTAATTTAAACATTTTTAACTTAATAGAATTTAAAGAAAACAGCGAAATGTTTCAAGAAAAATGGTACAAATTAATCATATTTTGTATGAAATGGTGACGTTTTACTTAAATTATTAATTATATGTTTTGTTAAAAAGAGTAAAATATTAAATAACAACAATACTCGCTCGTGTAA
>NW_013532703.1:16138559-16189874 GCF_000836235.2 Papilio xuthus
AATATTTTCCGACATTTGATGTGGAGCTGGCGGGGAGAGACGTCGCGTCCTCTGTTAGATTTGCATATAAACAAGGAGCACGGATGGCAACTTTGTGTCAGTCTTTTGGTTAATAAAATGTATATTAGTGGTGTAGGTATTGTTTTATAAAGCGTCTTACGTTGTGTTAAATATTGTCAAAGTATTTCGTATACATAATAATCCAACATAAGAGCAACGAATGAAAAATTAAACTAAGATTATAATGTTAATTCGTCGTAAACCATATCCTAGCACAAGCCTAGAGCTTACTTGGAATGGTTAAAGAAATATTAGTAAATTTACAAAAAAAATCTGTAAATATATTTTTATAAAAAAAATGAAGTATTGAGTACTTACAGCTTCTAATTTACATTATAATATAAACTAGAAGCAAAAATATATTCATTTTAATGTAAATATTTAACTAAATAATCATAACTAAATAATTTTAATATAAACATCAGAGTAACCAGAGTTGTGTATATTTTTTTTTATTAACTTAGCCCTCCAAATATTGTGACATCAAAAGAGCTGTTGCGGTTTTCAGCAAATTTCGCATCAATTAACATGCAAATATTCGTCGGCCAATAGTTAATTGCATCACTGAGAACATTGCTAACATACTATTGATCAAGTTTTGTTTCAACGAAAACACATTTACTTTATCCGTATTGAAATATAATCTGTTTATTTAACAATTTATACGCAATGTATATGCAATACAAAATGTTTGTATGAAGTATTACACGTATCAGTATAAAATAACACGAACGAGGTACTCCGTCCGAGGCAAGTCCGCACCTCAGATAACTACAATTTGCATTTTAATTGGCAGAGGATCAAATAAAAAAAAACTGCCCTGGCTTTTCCTCTCATATATATTTTTCCATTTAAACGCATGTTTACTTTATTTTCAATGTTTAAATATTGTCAATACACACCTTCCTATCAGCTTTAAATAAATAGAGGCATTTGCCTTTTTATCAGATATTATGTTACGATATGATAGTATTTATATTCTTATATTATTAACTTATTTAAATTTGCCGTTACCGTATTTAAAACAGTAAAACACAAAATAAACAAACAGTGAGGTAATTCTCTATGGATTTTTCTCCCTTCTAACGCACTTTACTCAAACACCCAAGAGAAAATAAACAAGATGAAATAGGAAAAGTGTTAAATCCGGGCTTTCGTTATTATTCTTCAGTAGGAAATATTCAGAAAAGCTGAATAAAGCACACGGTCGTGTTTTGACACGAAATTGAATAGAGGTTTAAGAGACGCTGTCTGTGAGATTTTCTCGCAAACCTTTGATCTCTATTCACGAATTAATTTAAACATTTTTAACTTAATAGAATTTAAAGAAAACAGCGAAATGTTTCAAGAAAAATGGTACAAATTAATCATATTTTGTATGAAATGGTGACGTTTTACTTAAATTATTAATTATATGTTTTGTTAAAAAGAGTAAAATATTAAATAACAACAATACTCGCTCGTGTAACGAAGTCATAAGACACATGTGTCTAATTTTGCTTGAAAAAAATAATATATCCGACATTTGTATGGAATCAAAAGCATGTAGATCAATTTACATTTTAATTGACAGGAATGGGGATGATCAATTTCGTGCGGCTGAGGCACGGGGTAGCGGGGGCAGCGGGGTGGAGAGAGACACAAAAATATTCGCAACAATAAATATTCACTGTGTCCCCGCTGAATTGTAGGACATCGTAAACAAACAAATCCGATTCCGTAAAAGTGACGGGTGAAATGTTATTTATTTGTTTTTGTTGTATCAAAAAGTTGCTCGTAAATTAACAACCCTTGATTTGGCATATATCAAGTTGAGGGAACGTAGCGTTTGTTTTTATTTATCTTACCATACAATGGACTCAGCATAAGAAAAAAATTAATCGAGAAATATTAAAATGTTACGAACGGAATGTTTTTAATTAAATATTTTGTGATTTAATGAACGATTGTATGATTTAGTATTTTTTAGCGAATTGTCACAAAAACAAAGCCTTAGGATCCATTAAAATTGACTGCGAACATTTAAATGAGATTTTAACAGTTTCGACGTGAAATTTTGTTTTTAATAACGGCGAGGATAAATTATGTTCACCGCATAAATAACATCGAAAAGGCAATAAATTACAGACGCTGACGTCTCTGTGTCCCGGCTTTCTTGTTTATGTATGGCCGCTGTCCTGGGAATATTGGGAAAGTTGATTTTTTGATTATATACAAATCTATTCAATTAAACAACGAGATGGAACACTGGCTGAAATATGCAATATTTATAATCATAATCATGGGCGCGAGATTCGAGTACCAGCAAAAAATATGTTGTTTTTCTTCTTTATCACAATTTTTCTTCATACATTGTTATCAATTGTATGTAAATATGTGGTAGTTTGTTTGTAAGTTTGAACCAACTCACCCATAGCAAAGAGGATGACGAGGGCGGTCCCGAGCCAGGAGGTCATGTTGTCTAGAGCGCGACCCTCGTACGATCACATCCCACACGACTCCCGAATATCATCACATTTGTTTATTCTTTCTGTCCCTGGAAACAAACAAATACAATTAATTGTAGTCGATACATTCGTTAGGGTAAAACTTATCTGTTGAACACTGATTTATGTTAAACATGAAACACGACCAACTGTCTTAGCATAGAATCAAATCCAAAATTAACTGTCACGATTATATTTACTTGGCCACGAAGCTGCGTTAAAATGTTCATCGTACATTTGAATGTTACAATAAATTTACTTTACTTCAAATCGTATTAAAGCTGGCCAAAAGTTTACGCCATTAAAAACAAGAAGTGTAACGCTAGCCAAGTCGCTAGAAAGCGGACCATACCCGAGTGTGTGCATGAACTTAACGCGGCGACACTCTGGCCACACCACACTCCGTCATATAAGCTTCCAAGTCATAAAACAAGCAAGAAGTAATATTAAAGCGCGCCCTTATCCGCGGCGAGTTCGGGTGCCATTTATCAGCGCGGCGTCGGTCGGGGCACTCGTCTCCGAGTTTTATGTTCTGCCAGATTCACATCTTAGTACCAATTTTAATTGCTTTTCGTGGAATAAAATTGGGGTATCGTCTTAACCTACTTTTGTTATATTCAAAGAGGTCTAAACAGCTTTGATGAGAACAGAACTTTTTATTAGTTAAATTTGAATGTTTCAATGTGAGAAATCATTGCGAGTATGCCTTTCCATGAAATAGATTCTTAAAACATACTTAAGTAACAACTAAAATGTAACTTATAATATAACCACCGAATTTGAGCGGCCAAATTTATCAGAGCAAGCAGAGATTCTCCGCCTGTCGAGATTACATCGTGCAATGTAAAAGCTTATTTTTTAATTGCGTTTTCCCGAGTTAAGTAAATCTCTAATTAATTTAACATTTTTAACTTCAACAAATATTCCAAGTTAGCGGCCAACCTTTAAGACTGAAGAGGCACTGGATGAAGAAGAAGAACTTCAAGCATTGTACAGGAATTTGTGATATATTAATTTTACTTAAATTACTTTTTTCACGAAGAAGTATGACTATAGAAAAAGCAAAATTGATATTGTTAAGAGTTATTAGTACAAACTCTTACAAAGAACTATTTCCATTTCTAAATTTAGGCAAGGTATTATTTTGTTAGAAGCACTGCACGTAAACTACTACATTTTATTGTTGTTTCCTCCCAGAAAGTGCGGTTTTATTGTTAGAAAAATCTAGACAAAGTGAATAATTTACAATATTTTTTATACTAAGCCCTCGCTCCAGCACAAAGCATGGCTAGGAGATACAATATTCCTCTCGCTAATTAGTCAGTCAGTCGCAGCTAACTCCTGACTCCTGAGACCTTACACCATTGTTGAAGCGAGATCTTCCACGCGCCAGTCCCGAACGGTCCATTCAACTCTTTATCTAACTTTATAATCCTTTTTGTCAGCTTAAAGTTGCTTAATCTGTTTTAATGAATAATTGAATCTATAAGTACTATTTATTAAGAAAACGTAGAATTCCTCTACCATGATATTTGTGTTACTGAATATTGCTTTCTTTGTTGGTGTCAAATGTTATGAAAGAGATGATAATATGTATCAGTACAAGTGTCACATTAGTCAGAAGCGGAGTTCTACTGTGAGATATTTTTGAAAACCAAACAGCCTGGTCTTGATGAACAGGAAAAACGCCATCCATCTTTAAAGTTCGGAGAGAAAACAAAATAATCCGGCGACCGAAAAAAGCTTTTTGCTGTTATTTACTTTAGAATTGCTTTTGTTTACAACGTTAAAGGAAACGGTAACGTAATTCAATAGAATATACATTACGTTGTTTACAAAACAACTCTAAAAGCTTTTGCTAAGGCAATAGATATTTATATTGTTTTTTTTTCCGCTTTAAATGTTTAATACACAATTAATAAGTGTTCCACCGATTCAATGATGCTTATAAAGTATTCATATTGTTAAAGCACTTAACTTCCCCGGAATTTATTTGAAAGTTTAATTGAGTTGAATAGCATGTTTGATTACCCGCCGCGCTGTAATAATCACTACAAAAAGCTAGAACGGATGAGCCGCCATTCGTTCTCAATGTTTGAACTCCGCGACAGAATTACCACAATACACCCCGTCTCTTAAAAGTCTAGTCTGTCTGAAAACTTTTTATCATTTTATTGACATTCCTATCTCGTAATATTCAACTCTAAGTCTTACTACTAAGAGTGATTTTAGCTTGCAGCTCGTTATGAAAATACATCATTACCCAAGCTTTTTGAATCAATTATGCAGCGGTGTAACGAGACGCAATAAAGAGGAGCCACTCGCGCCCCATTCACACATCTACAGATGTAAGTTTATACTTTTAACTTTTATAAGCCGCAGCATCATTTATTTTCTTTTTTCTTAATTTTTTTACATTTAAATGTAAAATAAACAACGTCGTTTAACAATATCTTCACTTAAAAAGTTGTATACATGCGATTAGTTGGAACCACCATTATTTTTCCAAAGCTATCGGCAACGGATTTAATTAAAAATGTTATAAAGTAGGACAAAGGAAAACACACTATTTTTAGACAATTAATGAATTAGTAATTTAAATACAGTAGTAAATTAAGAGACAAAGGTGGCAGTCTGTCAGTCGCCGGGCGGCGCGCGCCCTCACGCGGTGAACCCCCACGCGATCACATACTATTGTGGTAAGCACAAAGCAGCATACATAATTCATATAATACTTATTTTATTGCAGTATAACTTTAAACTAAAACAAGATACTAAGTCTCTTCATTTAAAAAAAACAGGTCCTAACTTTACCGTAGCTTATCTCAAAGCCTGTAAATATTATAACATTTATGAAGTAACAATACTTTTGTATTATAAACATTGAACGATATTATACATTTTATTAACATGTATATTTTACAAAAGCCCGTAATTTTTATTGAATTTAAATAAATGTGTTAGATTGTGGTTATTCTAAAACTTAAAAAACCCGAGTCATTTTGTGTAAAAAAATACAAGGGAATTATGAAATTTACTTTGTAATTGCTTATATTTAATATGATAATTCATTATTAAAGAAATTAAGTTATTAAGTTCTTGGATTTTTAAATACTAAGTAATAATATAAAAAATAAAATGTATGTAATAGTGCGGCATGACACGGACTACCATATGACTGGATCAACATCCATTTAATATCAGCTGACCGGCGGCAGATATAACCTCACTTTGTCATCTCCGTACAGAACATCTCCCCGGCTTCTTTCTGCCGAGGAGGTGCGACCTCACCGCAGCGGAATATTAATTAATGACCACTCCAAGGAACTTTAACCCTACGAGTCGCAGGCCAACCCTTAATTACTACGTACCTAGCGTTTTTCAACTGCGTTTCTTTCACACTGTGTGTAGCACCGGTTTGCGGGAAAGGGATGGATGTGTGACGCGGCGAGCGGCGAGCGGGCGACCGCCGGCCGTCGTGTCGCGAGCCTGACTAAATCTGTGCCGATCGTCGCCAGGTCAGGTCAACCTAGGGCCTGGGCCACACTACTTTATTAAGAATAATAAATTAAGTAAATGTTTTAGCAACCCGCCCGGTTCTCAGCACCAATTTGGAAGATACGTAGAACGTCAATGTGTGTCTGCTCTATTTTATTCATTTAGAAATCGAGATTTTTGTACATGACGCTCGTTGTAAAACTCCATATAGATTATTTGAATTAAACACACTAGAAATAATGTTGATGGTTTTCTTAAAACTTCTAAGTTCAGAAAATCCTTGAATTGAACGGCTAAATTCCAATGAACAATAGATTGTAGCGGTAGAGGACATTAAGAAGGTACAGATCTCCCGACGTGCAACAATTTTGAACAAATATTAATAGATCAATATTTTGTATGAAAGAAGTCTTTAATCCTATATTAAATTTCGATCAAATTGCACAGTCAGTGTGAAGCGAGCTTAACTCAGCTTCCCACCAACACAGGCCTGTGTACATACGCACACCACCGACTCTTCCTGCGTCACGTTTGATACGCTCCTGTTGGTGTGCATAAGTCGCCTCTATGTGTGGGTTATCCTGAAAATGGCCGCTCAGGATGTGACGCATGCGCGGGAAAACAACCTCCTTAAAACTCGCTTAAAACGATTTCTGATCAATTTTAAAACTTATTCGCATTGAGTTAAGGAACCCTGTAATTTTGAAGATTTAAAATGTTGTGTTCACTCCGTTGTATGGCGCGTTTTTGAAGTTCAGACTTGGGGAAGGTAAAGGACACTTCTTGGATGCAAGAGTGCGCGCAGTGAATCAAAATAGGGGCTAACATATGTCGTTGATTTGCGTACGAGCGCAGAGTCTTTTGAAATTCTACCATGATTTCTTTCTCCCTTGATAACGACCCCACAGCGTGGGGCTTGTAGTGCCCACTTCACACGACAATTTCCTTCCCGCGCTTCAACCACAATTAAAAAATATTTCATTTATATTTAGTCTTCCTTAAAACAGATTTAATTCTACCTAAAGTGAAACATGACGCTTAGGTAACTGTCTCTAATGAAAAGCTGGAACTATATTAAATGATTAACTTTTATTTATTAATTTATTTCAGAAAGTGGCATCAGAGCCATCGACTCATCCGATGAAGCAGTCAATGTCTGGTTCGATATTGTGGGTTAATAATTTGATACAGTGAAGTATCGTAAAATTATATTGTAAAAGTCAATTAGTATCACATGGCGACCGGAGTGCGGCGTGCGGCGTGCGGCGTGCGGCGTGCGGCGTGCGGCGTGCGGTCCACGTGACTACTAATTGGACAACCGCAACGATGCGGCCGGTGCCTCCCTCGAAGTCACACGACCAGAACAATCCCACATACAAATTATCATACCTATATTAGCTATTTATTACATATACTTACTATACACATACTACATTTTATCTTGAACTTACGATTGATTTATTTGAATCTAGACATAAAATCTAGTTTCCTGACTTATCATAGGATATCATAGACAGGAGTTCTAAAAGGGGGATGACATTAGATGGATTCACCTGGTAACGTTAAAAGCTTTTAGTCATCTAGAAATATTTTCCTGTTAAAAATGAAAATGGACTGCATATCATGCATGCACACATGCTCGTCTCTAGACAAAGTTGTCAGTTTAAGCTGAAATGTTTTCTTTTATATAGATACTATTTCGCATGGATTTTATTTTAATAAACGGTGAGTAATTTAAGTGCGTAGATTTTTTAAATTAATAAAGTTTAAAAGCTACAAAGGTAGATGATGTTGTCTGATGTAGTAATAAGAAAGCAAATATTGTGCGCGATGTCCTGCTGCGAGTTTTGGTAGCGAGCCAATCTATAGCGATAAGCAAATGAGAGTTAATGAATCTAAGTACCGCTTACTTAAACTACATTTTAATATGGATGAAGTATATCAAACACAAATAAATTACTTTTCTCTCACTTTAATGATACTAATATTTTTATCGACAAACTTTATATTTTACAGAATGTTTTATCATTAAAAAATGCAATACTTGTTATAATTACAGTTAATGGACTACGGCCGGACGCGCGCTGCTGTGATCCGCAACATCCTGATTTGGCGGAAAAAAAACTGAAGAGCAATCACGTTTCAGTAATTAGTTAGTCGCTTGTCGATGGATCGCAGCCAAGCTCCAACTGATTGCATTTTTAATGATGTATTGACTCGCGAAGTCACAACCCGCGGATTATTGAAAGCGACGCGGCGCTTCAAATCAAGGAACTTGAAATATACTTTATTCAAGTAATTGTTCCTTTTCTTAACTGAAACATTATGAGTGTAAGTAAATAAGTCAAAAATTCATAAAAGACATCAGAGATATGATAATGTGGTCAGTTTTTAAAGTTGTTTGAAATGGTGGATTTATGAATCTATTACATATATTTTTGTCGAAAGTTGACAAATGTTCGAAAAAATTATCGATAAGCTGAGTAAACATCTATATTAATATCAAACGAAGGCTGTATGAATTTATGATATCTATTAAAATTAATCCGATGCCAAAACAACGCTGTGTTTCTTATCTTGGCCAAGAAAAGCTTTCTTGGTGCTCTACTGACACATATTGTGGCGTAAAGCCAACAATAAACGGATAACTAAAATATTAAGCTTCTCAAATAAACTAGAAAAAATACTGTCTATTATAGTAACGTTAGTATAATTATTGATTCGTTAATGGAAGAGTACATAATGTGCCGACCCTCCCCCTACATAGGGATAACAGTAGGACAATCATGAATCTTTACAAGGTCATACTACGAAGTTTGAAATTATTCTTATTATGTTTATAAGCGTAACTTATTTACTTGGTGGTCACATGAATAAAATATTTATGTTTTAATTTTGTGTGTCTGTGTGTGTTTACGTGGAAATAATAGCTTTTTTATGGTTTTACATTTCAGCTCGGTGCTAGTTACATTCCGAATGTCCATTACAGGATTTTATGTTAGCAATACTCGAGCTGCGAACGCGTTATTTCTTTAATAAAGACCCAAATAAAGTTACAACTTTATTTTGCGGCATTCTTTGTGTAATTCTTATAATGTTTATACAAAAACATTTCAAAGGTAAATATACTTATTTTTTACATTTGGGATTATTAACAACAAAAATACTATTTACAATGGCGCAAGGAAAACATTATTTTTATGGTAATAATTTGCTGAGTTCTTCAAAGAAACTAGGTTCGATGTATTGCAGTCATTTAATATTTGCGAAAAAAAAACGCAATGTATATTAATTTTTTGGTAGATATTCCAATGTTAAAACGAAAAAAAAACAAACAATTTTTAGCTTAAATTTCCTCGCTGGTGCGAAGTATTGATAGAGTTGTTTTCACTAATCGCCGAAGCGTATCGAGATCAAATAACTGGTTTCAACAAAAAAACTCGTCGGGATTTTAGCGTTTCGATTTTATAGCATATCCTGTCACACATATCACTTAAATAGATTTGACTTTTATACAATATCAAAATATTATAGATAAAACAAACTTCTACTTTCCATAACGCTTATTAACTTAAAATATGCAATGTTTGTATAAAGATTCCCAATAATTAACCATATCCATCGAGAAGGTCTGCAACATTGATCTGCATCAACTGTACACTCTATATTTTGTAGTTATTACTTCGTCAAAGATTCATTAAGAGTAGCAAAGTAGCTACAAGTGCTACAAGGTACGATCTACAATAGCTACGTATGCCTCTACGTTAGTGCTACAGGGCACGATTCAGTTATGGGAAATAATGTAAACGGCGCCCTAATACATTTTAAATTGAAACAAATATTGATGCTTGTCATGGCCGGAAAACTATGTAATATTACCAAAAAATGGTAATATTTTATAAAATAAGGAATAGTATTTCCGCGCTTGCAAAAGGACTATCATTACTTATAAAACCCTTGGACTTTATTCAGGAGTGTGTCACTCAGTCCGTAATCAGCTAAGGAGCCTTCTACAGCGGTGGCTGGCGGGCAGCAGTGCAGTCACGTAGCAATAATTAATATCTCATTTCGCACTGGCTCTCAGCCAACTTGTAGGTAATAATAATCAAAACATCAAATGAAACATTAAAATAGCAGTGATAAAATTCATTTTTTTAGTAGTTCCTTTATACCCATAACTCTTTTTTTAGTGCATAGCAGGATCACATACAAATACCTCAGGAGCATGTCTTAAGGGCCCTGGAGATGCTGTTGGTTCGTGTAACGTACGTAAACTGTACGTAGATGTACCGCCGCCACTCGATTCTCTAAATCAGCACTGTCACCCGTCACTTGCTTACACGTCTCGCAGCTTATTAATTAATACATATGTACAACGTCTATGTTACACCGCTTGTATTATTTATGTGATTCTTGTATCTCTAACTGGCAAAGTAATTGCTTATAATATATTAGTTGTAACCAGACATAAGCAACTGCTTAGTGTTATCAGATGCTTTACAATGTCGTTATCTTAGGTAATAAGTTGATTCGGCTGTGGGTCAATCAATCTCTAACACTCCTCTCCTAAACTCTGCTAAAACTGTAAACATTTCTTTGAAAATATAAAGGAGTTTGAATGAAACCATCAATATGATTTATTTTTCTTTTATTCGTAAAATATTTACATTGGCCGTGTCGGGCAGTGATAGTTAATTCAGAAATTGTCAATAAAATTACAAGCACAGTACATACAATAGATCTTTGTATTTGTATATGTAATTTGTCTTTATTTCAACATACTATATGTATTGAGTAAAAGTTAAAAGATTGCTTTCTAAGATTATTTTAATGCAAAATTTAAAAAATCAGTTTGTCAATATAAAAATTATTTGTTTTATATAAATTGTTATCAAAATCATTATAGTATTATATTTTGTACGAAATTTATTTCAACATATAAACATAAACGAATAAAAATTGAATCTCTTTATGATTCATTTTTATACAACAGTATAATAAATAAAAAAATTGTATAATACATTTATAAAAAGGCTCCAAAGTTTTTGTAAGAATTTTAGATTCGTTGCATTTCATTGACAAGAAACTAAACAAAAGCAGTTTACAAAAAGAAGTGCGCAGCAAACTGTTACAAAGCCATCCTATTTCCGGCAACACATTATATAAGTAAAGTCATCACCCCAAGCCTCCAATGATCACTTACAACGTCACTCTACATCTTAATATGTTATGTTTCATCGCCAACTTTATCTCAGCCTCGAGCTGGATGTATTTCTGAGTAAATTCGTTTAAATAATTTTTGTAAAATCGCCTTGCGGATTTTTTCACAAACAACTCAATAAATTGTACTTTATTTTATAATTAACCTACGAATTAACTACTTTTTACATTTATCAAAGATATGGTTTTGATTATTTAAAAACTACTCATTACTAGGGCTGTCACCTTACAGTTTAATACTACTGTTCTAGACATGACAATGCACTACTTATTTTTGGAGGATAAACATATTTATAACGTACAGGAAAAACTCTTAATACATGTCGCTTATATTTATGTAATACATATTATGTTAAACAGACAACGATTGTTGACATTATAAAGAGGAGAATATGTTGACAGCCCTAGTGAAGTATTAATATTAAATATAACATTAAATTTAATATAGTACATGTTTATCAATATAACATACAATAATACACATAACATGCATTAACACGTTAGCTGCCATGTCGGACTATATGTCCGACAAGCTAATGTTTCAATCAGGCCGTGTCGGACTATGTGTCCGACAAGCCATACATACTTCCATGCAACGCCTCGCTGTGGTTTGTCGGACGCTTTTTTAATCTAATTGTTGCATAGAGCGTGACCCGCAAATCCCCATAAAGCTTATAAACAGCGGGTAATTTTTTTTCGTTTTTCGAAAAATCATTCTGGCAGCTAACGTGTTAACCGCGATGGGTTTCAAAACAAACATTCGGGTAGCGATAAAAATAATATTTAAGAATCACAATTATGTTATAAAAGTTGTTCGTCGAAGTAATTGAAGGTGATATTGAATGATCTTAATTCTATACGAATGTTTTAGTTTATACTAACGCAACAACGACACAGATTTATTTCGTTCAACATAACAATTTCAAGGATTTAACAACTATGTACACGATTATAAACTTTTTAAATAAACGATTTAACTCCCTTTCAAAAAAAAAATAACCATTGAATATTTTTGGCACATACATAAAAACTCTAAAAACATTAAAGTCAGTAAAAATAAACTTTATGAATGATATCATATTATAATGCATTTTTTACATTAATAATTTAGATTGATGGGATGAATTATTGTCCTCATCTTGTTTGTCCCAATAGGCCGAAATGTTTTACATCAAGTCAAGTACAAAACATATAAATATATCTACTTTCTCTTCGTCACTTTGGGAGGTTTTACTCTAATCCTATTTTAAAATAGATTCAATTTCATAACAAATCGATGCGGGTTTAACTGAACCTGGAGGAAGTCAGTGACATACAAATAAAGCAATCCTCAAGCAGGTCTTGGTAATATAAAAAAAATCATTATTGCTATTTATATGAGGGTTACTATGTAGTAGTTTGCTTACAATAAACTTGTCAAATCAAGTACATACTTTGGAATCTGATACATTCTGTTAATTAATTAATAAAATCATATGTGATATATGACAACCTCCGCATCGATCTATCTACAACATTTATTGTAACGTACTTACCTCATTACCTAACCTATGTAACATCTGTACATATAGACCTTTGTCCTCGCTCCAGTCTTTATTGTCTCACTTCACACGTGGATTGTGAAGTCTCTTCGCTCCTGCTCCTGCCGTTGTTGATATCTGCAAACATTAATTATTTATTTAATTAAATATTTATTCACGTTAAAAGCAGCCCACACAAACGGCTTTACAGAACCCTTCATAAAAAAAAAAGTCTTGAATATAACAACTCTGTGTGCAACACAACGCCACGCTCACGCCACGCCACATGCACAAAGAAAAACAACATAAATCAAATGTAACATTATCGAATATTTTTAGAAAAAAATGTTATACTATTATCTGAAAGTTGGTAAGTCGATTTATAATATGTCACAATATTATAAATATCAAACTGATATAACTAAAATAAAATAACATTAAAATAAAGTTACAAAGGTAAAATATTATTTTGTTAACTTCTTTATTGGGGATAAGCGACATCTTTACTGAAAAGGGATAATAACTTTGAGTTAAATCACCTGAATGTGTCTCAGATTTACCGTAAGATGGCACTGTTATTTATTTTATTAGAAAGTAAAATTTAAAATAATTTGTTTTATGATAATACATACTTTTATGGTGGTATCAATTATACTCGTACCTATATATAATTGTATAAATAATGTAACGATTAAAATTACCTATATTATACTTTTAATCAAATTTATGTTATTATAGGTATAATGGTATTCGGTGATACAAACTCGTTAATATATATAAAGGAATAAATTATATTATATTACAAATGGTAATATTATTATGGATACATTTAAAGTGTTTAATGTAATGAACAGTGCACCTGGCGGGTGGCGGGTGATGCCGGCGCTGGCGGCGGCGCTGCGCCAATGAGCGCGCCTCAGCAGCGGACTCCGCGCTCGAGTCCGTCACCGCTCGGAATGCCTCTTCTGCGAGTTTGTATCAAAAGTTTACAACGGTTACGGTTTATTACAATAAAGCGTGGCAAAGAGCATGAGTAACCTTTGGCGGGGACGAGAGGTCGGCGGTAGGCGGCAACGCCGCACTCCGCGCACGGCGAGCCGCTCGAGTCGGAGTCGGACTCGGCGCGGTGCACCGACAGTGTCATGGCATGCGACAGCCCGTACTCGTCTATGCAACATTGAAAACTGTGATTAGTTTATTTTTTATTTATTTAATAGAAGACCAACAGCCATTTTTACATATTAAGTATAACAATAGTTAGTAAACATATAGTCAATAATAGGTCCTCGCCAATAGTAGTAGTTATATATTATAGCCATATTCAGAAATATAATTTTCTTTGTCAATAAATATGAAAGTGATCGATACGATACTAAACAAAATATAGATATAGATGTGTGTACCGGAGTCTGCGGGCGAGCGGTGGCAGTGGGCGGCGCGGCGCGGCGGTGCGGCGCTGAGAGGTGCGGGCTCGGCGCGGCCGAATGTGCGCAGCGTGCCCGCCGCCGCTTCGCCCGCCTCGCCCACCTCGCTCGCCGCGCCGCTCGCTGCGCCGCTCGCGCCCCCCGACATGCTGAACGTCGCGTACGGACTTATCTCGTACATTTCTGAAAGTTCATTTTGTGCTTCGTATCGCTTAGCAGTTCATTCAGTATGGACCGGATAAAAAGTAATTGGAATTCGACACCCGAACTTTGCACGCATAGTTACCTTGTTGTTCCTTTTTGGTGGCGGGATGTTTGATGGGCGAGGAGGAGTACACCTGCTGGCAGTTGCGCCGGTTATCCCTCCTCTCTATCGACTTGTCCTCCTCCGCTATGCCGCTCTGCTCGTAGCCTTTCCTCATGCACGCGTGCGATGTACTACATTATTAGGGCAGTAAGTTAGTAACCAACCGTATTATTAAAATAAAATACATTTTTTTAGGGAAGAGGCAAACGAACTCCGGGAACACCGAGGTGAGCACCGACACACATGGACATCTGCAACACCAGAAAAACTGTAGATGTGTAACCGGCCTTTAAGGAAATGGTATGCTAGTTTCTTGAAGTATCCTAAGTCATATTAATATTAGCCCATAATTCATTCACTTCCTTAATTCAATCATTCACATTATAAATAATACATATCCTAGTTCAACAGCGGCGTGCGCAAGTTATAGCGGGGCTACCTGCGCCTGTAGGCGAGCGCGGCCAGCAGCAGCACGGCGGCTAGCAGTGCAGCCGCCGCCAGCAGCGCCGCAAGCCCGCCGCCGCCCGTGCCGCCCGCGCCGTCCTCGCCGCCCGCCGGGTACTGCTCCGGCGCCGGAACGCGCTCTGCACGACAAATACCGGTACCAGTAGATTGCGACTTTGAATCATAAGATTTGATGAGTGGTGACGTCAGCAGACCTCCTGCGGCGGTGAGCGTTGCGAAGTAGTAGGTGGCGGTGGTGGTCCCCGCAGCGCCGGCCGCGGCGACGCGCAGCACGTGCCACGCTCCCGGCGACAGCGCGCACACCGCGTGCACGCCACGCGCGCACCCCTCCAGCGACACGCTTTCCGTGCGCCACCGCGATTCCTCGAAACCTACATAAACTATTCCGTTATCTTTTGCTAATCGAAGTCGAAAAGTAAAAAAAAAACATTTTCATAGACTTACCCTTAATGGATATGACAAAGTGGGTGATAGGGCAGCCGTTGCTGTCCCATGTCAGGAAGTTCAGTCGCACGCAGCTGCTGTTGCTGGTGAACAAGTGCTTCTCGAGTGCCGCTTTTGATGCTAAAATGTACGGGCATTGCCTTCGTGTATTTGCAAATAATGTCATGTTTTCTACTGATAATACGAACATAAAAAGTAAAGTAACAAAACGTTTTTTTCTGGACCAAATTTTATATGAGGAACTTGTTATTAATTATTAATCTTTTATAAAATTTTGAAATCCCAAAGATTATATGCTATACTCACGTCCGCCGCTGGTGCTGGCAATGAGTTCTGCGCTGGGCGGCGAAGTACCGGCGGGCCCCTGGGCCGAAAGCCGCACGCGGTAGCGCGCGCCGCACGTCAGCCGGCGTAGCGCGTGCGCCCGCGCACTGCCCGCCACCCACACGCTGTGCCACGCCCCCGCGCCCGCGCCTTCGCTCGCGCCCTCCCCCGCGCTCGCCCCGCCCACTCGCGTGTGCTCCAGTGTGTAACCTCAACCACAATTTCGCTTTCATTTTATGCATGAAAAGTACAGAACGCTTTAAACTATATTTAATAAGGTATTCAATATTTATAGATATAACAAAGTAATAATATATTTTATGATGGTAATAAAATTCTCACTGTGCACTTGTTCCAGCGCGGGCGGCGGGTCCCAGGCGAGCAGCAGCGCGTGCGGTGCGGCGCCGGCCAGGCGCAAGCGGGGGCGAGGAGGAGGTGCGCGCGCAGACACCTCCCACGTGCCGCGCTCTTCGCCCCCGCCTCCCCGCACTATGCACGTGTAGTTGTCCGACAGGCTCGCGTCCAACTCTGCCAATATATATACAGATCGAGCGTACCGTACGAATCCTTGGAGCGCCTATATATTACATCTTTAAAAACACAGTAAATTTAAAATAACAGATCTAGGTAAATCTTCTAGAGATTAGAGAGGAGTCAATTGATTTAGTGCATCTCTCACTCACTAGGTATAATAAGCCTGTAGGAGTCTACGATGAGCCTGGGGTCGGCGGCGGGCGGGGGTGGTCGGCGGCGCGCCCATACGCGCTGCGCCGCGCTGCCCACCGCGCCGCACGCCACCACCACACGACTGCCCTCCGCCGCGGTGATGCGCCGTGGAAACGACCATAGTTTCACCGACGCTGTAAATATAAGTAAAACGAATGCAAATAAGTCCATTTGCCAATCCGAAGATAACTGATTCACATATTCGACTAATTATTTCACAGACAAGGATGAAATAAACCATACGCCTTGAGGTGGGTTTTCTGACGACGATGGCGCTCATCTCGCCCTCCCCGGCCGCGGTCGCCGCCGTTACCCAGAATTCATACAACTGATGTTCCTGCAGGCCGCGCACCTCCGCCTGGTGCTCGCGTGCGCCCGCCGCCGGCAGCACCGCCGTCTGCGCCTGCTGCCCCGTCCTGCTTACCACGATTACTCCATTAACTTACTGCCAACAATCTGTTTAATCTCTTCAACTACTTTTGGTTCTCTTTCACAATATGGAAGACGATGCAAGTAGATGAGAATATTAATACAAACCTCTGCGGCCGATTGTAGACGGTGTAGTGATGGATCCTGCCGTTGCTGTGCGCCGGCGCCAGCCAACTCACTATGACGGAGCTCTCCGAATTGGCGACGGCTTTAATATCCGCCGGCGGCCCAGGTACTGCAACAATGTACTTATAAAGTCACAGTTCTGGCACACATAAAACATGCGCATATTGCAGATAGAAGTACTCGAGAGCAAATTCTAGTGCGTGTAATGTGGCAGCAATTACCGTCATCCAACGTGGCGCAATAAGTGTGCGCTGGCGGTCCAGCGCCGGCTGCAGTGCGCGCGCGCACCTGCAGCGAGTAGTTGCCTGCGCGCGCCGCGGACACCACCGCCTCGGCGCCGCCCGACCGCCGCGTCTCCGGCATGCCCTCTAGTTCGCCTTCAGAGTTCACCGCCTGCAAACATTTGTAAGCCTCATTTGTTAATTTGTTTGTAGAACTTATGCTAAAGTTAATTACCGTCACTAGCTAATTTAAATGAAAATTAAAGGAGAAAAATAAATTACTTGATAAGTAATTTCGTATCCGAGCAGCAGTCCGCCGCGCTCGGGAGGCGGCGGGGGCTCCCACCACAGCCGCAGCGACTGCGCCGACAGCGCCTCGCACCGCAACCCCTGCGGCCCCGACTCCGGCACTACCGGCGTACAAACAATATTTTGTTCTAGATCTAGGGTTGTCCCTGATGATAATGATTTGAACCTATTTGCCTGCTATGTTTATTTTTAAAACAATTTCAAAGAATAGAAGAGACTTTATTTAGTTCGACTAACCGTCTTCTAGAGTGGCGGCACCGAGGGGTGCGGAGAGCGGGCCCGCGCCGACCGCGTTGTAGGCTTGCAGGCGCAGCTCGTAGCGCGCGTGCGGCCGCAAAGCGCCGAGGCGCGCGCGCGAGCTGCGCCAGCCAGGCACGGTGAGCGCGTGTGACGCGTTGTCGCCGCGCCACCACACCGCGTAGCCCAGCAGCTCGCCGTTCCACGACTCTTGCGGAGGCGCCTGTACCAGATTATATCACGTGTCATCATCATCATGCAAAGTTTTGGACAATTTCTATTTAATGGGAGGGAGTAAACGGTTAGAAGTAATATGTTTAGGAATACGTTATCCTTGCGTTAAAATTGTTCACACACAACAGTAAGAAATGTTCATATATGACGTGTTACCTGCCATTTGACAAGCAGCTCGCCGGGAGAGTCCGCTTGTATTTCAATGTTGTGAGGAGGCTCGGAGGGCTCTGAAACAGTATTTTCATATAATAAATTCGGTAAAGTAAATTTAGTAGTATAAGAAAGGCAAGGTAAGGTCATATCCCTTTATGATTACCCAGAAAACATAGGTCTAAGGACAGTTCCGATATAATTTTAATTTTTTGCTCTTTGCGCAATAAAAAAAGTAAAACGTCGCGACACGTAGTAGAACGATAGCTTGACATTTTCGTTTTGCGTCTAATCTGGGGTCTCATGGTGGTATCAGTAATAATTATAATATGTAATATACTCCTATTAAATATTAACAGAGAGAGACCTTCCTCCAAGGTATGCACGATGACGGGGTCGGAGAAGTCGCTGTCGCCGATGTCGTTGACGGCGGCGAGGCGCAGCGCGTACGCGGTGGCCGGTCGCAAACCCTCCACTGAGAACTCGAGCACTACGTCTCCCTCCGCTTCCCCCTTTTCTTCTGTCGAATCCTGCCTGTTAATGTCATTGTTTTATTTCTTTGACAAGCATGGCACAAAATATTTATTCCACGTTATATTTCAATAAAATAAAATATTTTTACCTCTGATGCACTAAATCCGGTGGTATCTCCCGAGTGGGCGCATCTGTCCAGTCAGCATGCTGCGGGCGCGGCCCTGCGAGCTGGGTGGCGTGCTGCGTGGCGCCCACGACGCGGTACTGCAGGCGGTGGGCGCGCAGGCGGGCGTTGCCGTCGTAACCGCGGCGCCACGCCAGTCGCGCCGCACGGGCCGCCCGCCACACCACGCGTAGACCGCGCGGCGCCTCCGGGAACTCTGACAACACACCACCGCCATATATTACATAGCCGCAATATATTACACTACGTAAAAGATTTGTCAGTTATCCCCGCCCTTGGACTTCCATTTTCTGTGAATCGGAGCATTAGCTGACACATGATTAAATAATACATTGGTAGGTTTAGTGGAAAATACATGAATATCTTAATATATAACACCAACCTTGAACTGCGAGATAGATAAGCAGCTCGTCGCGGCCGTAGGCATTCTCGGCGCGACAGCGGTATACGCCGGAGTCACGGCGCTCCGCGTGCGCGATGCTCAGCGTTGAGCTGGCGCCGCTCTCCGACCGCTTCTCCGACACTGACACTCTGACGATACAAACAATCAAACAGAAATAATTACAGTGACATTATCTTTGTCACCCATTTATAACTTTTTGTTGAGTTGCATAAAATTGGATTTCTTTTAATAATTTTCGAATGCTGAAAATGTATGTATAACCTGTATGTGGAAAGGTCGAGGCGCTGCGTGTTGTGGGTCCAGTGCAGCTGTATGGGCGGGTCGCCGCGCGCCGCGCACACTAGCGCCGCGCCCGCCGTGCGCCGCACTGACATGTTGCGTGACGAGAACTCGAAGTGCGCCGGCTCTGATATACCACATTGTAGATACAGATTCAAATATATCCCTTGCTGCATCTTTTGAGATGAAATATGGAACAATAAATGTGTCATTACCATTCACGGAGACGGTGATGACCTTGGAGAGCCCCCTGCCGACGCCGTTGTCCGCGCGGCACATGTAGCGGCCCTCGTGCGCGCGCGCTGCCGTCGCCGCGCTTAGAGAGCCGTTGCGCAGCACGAGCAGCGGCGCCGGCTCCAGCTGCGACAGCGGGCGGAACTCGCCGCCGCCTGACCATACTGATTTTAGCAATTTATCCATCCCTATTCAAACGCATAGCTAAAGAGCCAAAGAGTAAACGTAACAGCTTTATTGATAATTTGTTAGGATTTAAAGTTAAACCATCACGATGCCATATTTTCGTACCTTGGGCCTTCAGCCATGCAATCTGTGGCTCAGGATAGCCCTTGGTGGAGCAATGCACAATGATTTGAGTGCCCAACAGGACTGATGCATCTTGAGGCTCGAACACCCATGATGGAGCGACTGAAATTTTAAAATAGTGAAGGTGGTAATAACACGTAAAATACGCGCTAGCCATAGAGTTTTTTAAAGCTAAGCCCTAAATGGGTTATAGTATCTTCGTGGCAGAAGCGACAAGACCGAGATTTAAAAATGGTTAAGATAATAAGATATAAGAAACCTTTAACAGCCAGACGCGCCGTGTGATTGACCTCGGCGGCGGTGTTGGTGGCTACGCACGTGTATTCACCGCTGTGCTGTGACGTCACGTGCGAGAATATCAGAAAGCTAAACTCGTCCAGGGACTTCTCTTGTACCTGACAATGCATGCGGCTATTAAACTCAAGTTATTTATCTAACAATCACGTGAAGCACAGTTAAACTGTTCAATTTGTCTTGTAAACTATACCTGCAAGTTGGAAGGTATGTGCTGCCCGTCCTTGAGCCAGGAAAAGTAGACGGGTTTGTCCCCGGACGTGATGCCGCACAACACCTGCACCGAACTGCCCTCCACCAGGTCCGCCGGGAACGAGAAGCCCGCTATCTTAGGAGGATCTACAATTGTATAACTACTGTAAATCTCCGCCAAATGATAATAAAATGAAATTTCGAACTTTAAACTATGAAAATGTTTGTTTCATGTTCATGCATTTCTATATTTTAAAGTACTACTTTGTGGCCTGCGTACTGCACTGGCTATGTTATTGAATTTATGAGTGCATTTGTAAAGAAATGAATGAATCTAATTTTGTTTAAATGCAACTTTTCCCGCTCACTTCTAACGAAGATCTGCACGTCCTTTTGCGCATAGTGTCCAGAGGGCGCGGTGACCCGGCAGGAGTAGAGACCGGCGTCGGAGGGCTCGGCCGGCCACAGGCGCAGCGCACCCCCCGCACCAGTCGCGCGTCCGCCGCCCAACTCTCCGCCGGCACCGTCTCCCCCGCGCTGCCACCGGATCTCGCTAAATGCCATAAGACAAGCTTAAGGACTAGAATGATATGTCACTACGTACGTAACTATACATGTCGTTTTACAATAAAGATTAACATAGCTGTTAAATTCATAATTAGTATAAAGAAACTTATAATCTTTCTAAACAAATGCACCTCCATCAACCTGATTGGAAATCCGGAGTAGGGGCAGTAGACAGTCGCGTTGACGCCAGCCACGACGCGCAGCGGCCCGATGCTGCGGATTGACGGCGCCCCTGCCGAGCGCAACGACCACACATACAAATATTGTTGTTAGAGACATGATCACATATGATCACTCAGATGTATTGATCGGCTTCTGATCTATATTAGGTATTGTTAAAATGAAATCTGAAGTATTGACGAACCGTAAACATTGAGCCTAGTGGAATGCTCTGCGGCGCCACGCGAATTGTGCGCGCGGCAGGTATAACGGCCTCCGTCCGCCGCGCGCACAGACGTTATGTTCAGGTAGCTCACCACGTCCCCGTTCGGCCTCATGAACTGGCTGATGCTCCTGAAGCACAAACAAATTTCATTCATTAATATACCCAAATTTCGGTTTCGTGAGGTTTCGTAGAGAAAAAAACTGGCTAACCTCTGGGGGGTGTTGAGTTCCTCTATGGGCTGTCCGTCGAGCAGCCAGGTAAAGCGCGGTGGCGGCGCACCCGAGGCGGCGCAGTGCAACGCCAGCGCGGGCCCCGGGTGCAGCGCCTGCTCTATGAATGTGTAGTGTAGCTCCGGCGCCGTGTCTGAAACGTTCAATGACAAAAATTGTAATTTCATGATTTTAACGACACTATTTTAACGTAAGCTATGGTTATAGACCGAGCACATTAGAAATTGAAACGTTTCGCCTAAGGAATGTAACATCATCTGGAGTTTATGAATTCTTCGCAGTTAACATTACTATCATAAACTACTAAAACCATTACGAGCGCTATAACAAACGGTAAATGGTCAATTCCCAGCCCAGTGATGAAGAAAGCAGCATATATCTTGGTACAACTGCCTTCATGATGTGTCGTCGTTAGGAGGGCAATATTCCTCATGTTAATGGCGCAGCGCACGCGTGACCGGTGACAAACGGCCTGCCATACATCGGCCTCCGCCGCGCCGGTCGCTTTGTTTATGTGGCGGCGGCGACATTTGCGCACGTTGATTGGATTCTGTTTTGCCTTTTCCGATACTGATTTATAGCCTTCGATTGTCGCGCTCGCTCTCTGGGAATTTTTTGCCATGCTTTTATTATCGACGCGTCTTGCTCCTCGCCTCTGCCGTGTCGTATATAACGAAGAGAGGAGCGAGATATTTATACTTTATAATTTTTCAATTACTAAGATGTAAAAACACGCCAACGAGTTTATTCCCCTTTTGCAGTGACCCAGTATGATAGGCACCAGCTACTTACTAATATTAGACGCAGCAGTGTCTTAGGTCAAGAAGTCGTTTATTGTAAATGTGAAAAAATAATTGGAAGTACATATGTAATTAAAAAAATAAGGGAATTTTTCTGTCAAATTGTAAAAACGTAACATTTATGTTATATTTGATTTCTTGTAAATAAATGAAACGCAAAAAAGTCAAAGTTGTAGTAACGATGCATTAGTATAAATAGATAAGCAATATTCTATAACTTGGACCGTAGAAGGTCTGGCGACTTGCCCGGCTGTCATCCACAAATCTGAAAGATTTACAGTTCTTCCCCTTCTCCAAATTTATTTTACAAAATTGTAATATTTCAGTGTGAAAATTTGTTTTCCAAAAGAGCGTTCGTCAGTACTTTTTTTTTGGCGATTCAAACTCAACCATGAAAATATAACGAGTACGACAATTACATTTTTTTATAAACACACGTATATGTGAGAGGAAAGTCACGACAGAAATGTCATCTATTATCTCCGTGACATTATGTTACTAATATTTTATATGCGAAAGTTTGGATGTTTAGATGAATGTTTATTAGAAGATATATCCAGAATGGCTCAATGAATCTCGTTCAAATTTGGCATAAAGTCATAGTCTGGAAAAGTTTTTTTAATTCCACGCGGACCGAGTCGCGGGCTTAAGATAATCTCTGAATAAATTATATCATTTTACAACTTGACTTCTAAATGACTATGACAATACAAGGAATAACGCCCATTTCTCGCTTGATGGGTTATGTTGCAGCTGTATCATTAACGAGTGTATTTTATCAACATTCAATTAATATAGCGCGGTGCACGAGCTGCGCCCGATTTTAATAGATTTCGGTAACGCAACGCTCCTCACTGCCCCATCCCGCTCCCCACGGACTGTGACGTATATTGCGGTCTCGGTCATAAACTGACAGCGATTTCATTTTTGTTATGATATTGTGAATTTTCTGTAACAATTTAGCTACCGCCAGAACCACACTTGATTACAAATTAAATTAATAAATTGATAACAATGATGAAAATAATAATACATCAACCTGGATGAGAAGCCAGGACATCTGAAATAATCCATTTCACACGAAGACCAGTAAGGAACAGATACTCTAGGGCAGAAAATAACTCTTTCTGAAAGGAATTTTATGACATTTGTATTAGTTGGCTTGGGCCACAGGTTACCTGTCAGGCGGCGAGTGACGCATGGCCTGTCCGGTCATTACTGCAGCGCAGTTTAATCAATAACTGACCCGGATCCGGCTCCCCCCTCTCGCCCCCCCCCCACACTATCCACTACGTATATGCAAATTATTCCCTGATCATTATTGTCAACTGCGTGATCTTACTACATACCAGAGAGTAATTAATAAAGGTATGACAATGAGTCTCTTTCCATTTAATGACTTTGTAAGCAGTAACAATGTGATAGAATATCGGGCGTTTCAATTCAAGACAGCGTGTACTTCCTCCGACATTCCCTTACATTTTCCCACGATAATATATAGTGGGAAAATATATATATATGACAAACATAATTTTACTAAGGACGTTTGACATATTTTTTCTCTCTCTACCAAGATTTTCTTAAACAGCCGACGTATAATGAAGTACCGTAAAGTTTTAGGCAGCAAAGCTGTGCTGTATCCTGAGTATTATTTAAGAGCAATTAAAAACGGCCGCGATTCAGTTTGCGACTAAGTCGGCGCTGTTGGTAGCCGCATGTCATCTGATAAAGTTTTTTCTATTTAAATTCTATAGTAATAAATCAATCTATTGTAATCAAGAAATATTTCGCTTATAATCACCTTTATTTCAATTAAACACCCCGGCCGAGGTGAAAATCAATTAAATAGGTCCCCGGTGCCGGCACAAAGGCACTTTGCATTGACAATTTGACAAGCTCTCTGTTGGCGGCAATATCTTTCTACTGGGAGTCTGGGCGTAAGAAGCTCAGTTTCAACGCAGCGATTGTCGTTTTTTCGTGAATAAATTTAAATACTTAAAGTCCTTTGTTAGACTACTTTTCTTACAATCCTTTTGGCACCTATTAACTGAAAATGCCCTCTTACTTTGGTACTACTTCAAGGAAATTAATTTAATATTTAGCTTTTTAAATGATGCTAGTTACATTTTATGATACCAATTACTATCTTTATGAGAAAATCTAAACTGTGTCTTTATATTATTTCCTCGTAGAATCAAGTATAGTGGGTTTCTGAGACCAAATGCCCGTTTAAATCATATTGTTTTCTTTGTTTCGTCAAAGATAAAGAGTGTACGAGACATATTATGTTGTGTACAGAGTTTTTGGTTTTATAAACTAAGGTGTAGTTTGTTAATAAACGTTGGTGTTACTGACCACCCAGGCGCAGCTCGGCAGCTGCCTGCGCGCTATCGAGGTCGCGCTCCGCGAAACACTGGTACATGCCGCGGTGCGCGCGCGCAACACCGTGCACGCGCAGCGTGCGCTCGGCTCCGCCCACCGGCACGCCGTCGTGCAGCCAGCGCACGCGCGCATCGCCGCCGCCGCCCTCCACCGTACAGTTGAACACCACTGAACTTCCAGAATTTGCCACCTACGTAGCAAACGTTTACACAGTTACTGACATTGCTTTGTCCAATACTGATACTGACCATATAAACGCTGGGAACTAATCCTGCGAGACGGCGCGGCCGCTCAATAAATTATACAAGGCCAGAGTCCGGTACATTGCATTAATCATTTATGAGTCTGCTGCTTCTTACTCGGCATTTGTTTAAAATATTTATTACTAAATAAAATACTTGGCCACAGAATCCGTTTCAAAATAGTAAATACTGAGTTATGTTATGCATTAATATAACACAACATTTGCAGCACAATTTGAAGTTATTGCCAAAGGAGAGGTTATTGGATTCGTTGAGATAAAATCTACATTTATCAGGAGACAGGATCAATATTCAATACAAAAAGTAGAAACTGTTCTCTGTAAGGAATTATATACATATTGAACTAAGTTTTGAATATGTTTGTTTTTTATGTCTGTACAGATTGCTTGTAATCACAAAGCAATAATAAATATTTAAACTAATACTAAGTGGATATAGTTAGGTATCCAACATTACATGTAAAATATTTATGTCTTTAGGTTACGGTCACGTCACAACATGTCAAGAGCTAGAGCACGTGTCTTGTATCCTAACTTGATTACTTCTCAATCCCCGAGCAGAGATCACACCAATAATCTATTGTTTTTAGAAAATTCCATATACTATTGTTCGCTATGTTTTTAGGAGGATTCAGATCCAGTTATCATTGTTGAACAAGTAATATTTAGATTCAGAGTATAAAATAAAAGTTTTCACAAAATATCACTGTCATGCTAGATATAGTTTGTTACACTATTAATTGCGATAAATATCTCGTGTTCAGGTCGGCAGAGCATGTTCAATTCTTTAGATATGCTATCGTGCACACGAGCTGCGGGTACCTGCAGCTGAGGGTGTACGGTGACGACGAGGCGCGACCGCACCCTGAGGGTAGCGTCGCGGCGCTGCTCGCCGAACTGGTTGTGCGCGCGACACGTCCACACGCCCGCGTCCGCCGGCTGCGCGCGCCGTATCACCAGCACCTGCTGCGCCACCGACACCCGCACGCTGGCCGACACCGGGCTCAGCCGTCCGTTCACATGCCGGAACCAACTTCAATCAAACACAATCGATGTAAAAACGAACAAAGCAGAGAACAACGAATAACTTCTTTTTTGTTTAGTTAAGTATTTATGATGGAATAACCAAATTCCTTGAGAACCTGTAGGTTGGCGGCGGGCTGCCGATGGCGCAGCAGACGAGCCTGATGTCGCCGCCCTGCGTCACCGTCTCGTCCTCCGATATCGTCAGCATGCGCGGCGCCATGCTGCCCGTCGAATCTATTATTAAACATTTGACGATTAATATTTTTAATTGTAGCCGTTATAGTATAATACTACCTACATGAGGCATAGCTAGTTTGACGTAAAGCTTACGAGAGACAGCGAGCATGGCAGGGGGACTGCGCCGCTTCTCGCCGGTAAGCGCGTGTTGCGCCTCGCACGAGTAGGCGCTGGTGTCGTCGGGCCGGGCGTCGCGCACCACCAACACATCGCCGCGACTGCCGCCCACCACGTAGCGACCTACGGGTATCCAATGGTACAATTGACATGTGGACGCAAAGTTCCGGCTCACCTCATCGGGTGGTCTTCTACAAATTAGAACTGATCAGTTATTAAAAAAACTACTAAAAACTTTGACTATCGTTTAAACGTGTTAGTAACATTACAAACCCAGTCACAAATGTTCTGCAGGGACCCATCAGAAATTCTTTTTTTCTATAAGCTCACGCTGTTCTCTTTTTTAAAAAAACTTTCCCTTATTGTGGGCAACTTCAAAGCAAGTTGCAGCGATATCAAGTTGTTCACTGTGAGCCTACCTCAGACCTCAGAAGTTCTTATACCAACTTGCTCTTACACTATTAGCAGAGGAAAATTAAAAGTTGGATATTGTCTAACAGGTAAGAGATACTGCTGCTACTATTACTGTTAGGCGTACTTATTCATTCACGAAATGGTCGCAACGCGTAAAAACTACAATAAGTAGATATATAAATTATATATTCATTTATGCTGTATGTGATTATGAAATACTAATTATAAGATGACCACATCATGTCGAAGCTCGCGACATTGAAATGAGAGGAGGAAGCGGATTGAGTGCACTCACACACTGACAACGCTACAACGTTCGAGCATCGCCGATGGTTCCCCACTTGGAATTTTATAGTCGCTTTCTCCTCAAGAAGGGTCAAATTGCTTTCATTTCTTTACAAGCGCGTTGGCTAAAGTATTCTGGGTCAACTACCGTATCAATAGAAATTGGACGAGGACGCGATAAGTGTGATGATCGAGATTTTCGATCGAGATTTGTGTGAACGTAATATTCGTTTATACGCTCTAGTGTACTGTGCTGTTATTGGGGGGAAAGATATGTCCAATATAAATGTGAAAAAAATTATGACAAGATACATTTTTTTATTGATAAGATTAAACAAACTTTGCAGTGTATAAAAACCGCTTAAGGCAAACAAAAGCGAAGCAAATTTATCAAAGTATTTAATGTGTTCAAATATTTTGCAGCAGTTTTCCACGCAAGTGTACTCGAGGTCGTTCTCGACTTTGCTTACGATCAGATAACTTTCAGCTCGGAGTTTTTCAATGAATTCTAAATGGGTCCGCCGCCCGCCGCCTGCCGCCCGCCGCCCGCCGCCCGCCGTCCACCGACTCACCGGCCATCCATTCGATCTTAACTCGCCTCTTTCCTCCCCCCGTGCAATTGTCGCCGTCGCCGATGCTCCTGATAGTATTGTTACTCTCTTGCCCCGCTCGAGTGGACTTTTGTAGCCTTTTGTTACAAATAACTTTTGCTCGAGTACATCTAGAGCTTTTACATTGTTGACGAGGAGACAAGATAATGCTGCTTATGAAAATATAGCAGCTGCGCGGCGGTCTTACGGTGCTCTAGTTTCTATGTTTTTCACTTAAGCAACTGTTATGTATATATCGAGTATATATATGGAGTATTCCAAAGACAGGGTTTTAAAGAGCGTCTCCTGTATTAGTACGGCTATTTCTCGTAGATTTAACAATAAAAAAGCACTAGTAATTGAACTGAGACCGCAAAAAAGAATGAAACGTGTCATCCTGAGCCTCCAACAAAGGTTGAAACCCACCATTAATTAGACAATTAGTGATTCCAACTAACGAACGTCGTCACCGCCCCGCCCCGCCCCGCCCCGCCGCACCGCCGCAGCGGCATGCGCCCGCACAATGCGTTTAATTTTATGAGCCGACGAAGCGTAATGCTATAATTAGTTGTTACCACGTTATCACATACGACTAAGTGAGACAATGTGCATATGTGCTAGCTCATTGTTGGCGCAGGACAAAGGATGTCGCGATGTGAGCGGTGAGCGGCGCCAGAGCGACGGCAGCCGTGCAATGAGCACGCTCCCCTGTAACGTGTACATTTTAATATGTCACTGCTGGCGGTGCACCGGCTCTGTGAATGAGATATAATCATTGTTCCTGCGTGCTACTGCATATGATAGTCTTTGAAAATGCACAAGAGCGGATTTTACCTCTCTCATAATTAATTTTATCTGTGCAAAATTAATTACCTATTTATATACTGGTACTATTATCCTATTATTTGTAGGATTGATTTTAGTAATTAGTTTGAACATACATTAATAATAACATAATGAACTGTGCTCAACACACATCATATATCAGTAGATACTCGTAGAGATACTTTAGCTCATAAGATATCGCGACTTCGCTCCGGGGACGTAACGTAACGAGCTCCACATATTTATTTTATTACTTTGACATTTACTTTTATGATGTTGGAAAGAAACTCCCGATATATAATCGTGAAACAACAACCAAACTTTATATACTAAAACAAATAATGAAGATCATAGAGATATTATATTATAATGTCTATTAGATTAAATTGATCAAACTTATTACTTTGTAAGTACTTATGTTTTGTTGTATTGCGATACATACAACAAAACATAAGTACTTAATTGTCACATTCTTATCGTAATACTTGCATTTTATCTGATAAACATCCAGCCACTCATTAATGAAGAAGATTAATCTCTATTTATTAAAACAAATAGGTTATCAACTATCTTAGTATCTTTTTAGAACTAATCATATTAATTGGCAAAACAAAGATGGCTAATTTTATATGTATTGTGATATAATCGTCAGCATTGTTTAATTGTTTACTATGTCTTAACTTCTAAAGTAACTTGCGAACAGTAACCTCGTTGTATTACCATGGGGGGGGGGAGGGAGAGTTCGGCGGTGGAATATTTGTGGCGACATAGTCCTTAGACGCGAGCTCATCAAGCTGCTTACAGCCTCCAGCGATACAGTAATCTTCATGAGCGATAGCTTTACCTGAAAATTGTTACCGCCCCTCCCTAAAATGTCTCACAACCGCGGGATATGTTAATTTAAATTAATCCCGCACAAAACGAATTAAATAAGAAAAAGTTTTATTCGTCTTATTATGACTAAGACTGTGTTAACTCTTGCAAAACAACTTTTAATAAATTAAAGGGTCCAAAGAAAAGTAAAAAACAAAAAGAACAACATGACAAACGTACACAGTACAGTAAACGAAAGCAAATAGTTTTCTTTGGGAAACGTATTTGTCCAGTAAAAACAACCCGGTGCCGCCTCCAATCTCTGCAGATAATTTATGAGTGGAGTGTCGAGACGCGGCAACTCCCCGCGACTGCATCAAATACGAACATTAAACTTGCATTAGCGCCGCTTAACTTTCCCCGGCACTTTTAATTTGCAATCTTATTCCCGCGCTGTTTGGACACCACCGCGCTCTATATCTCATACAATTTTATTTCACCACTTTATGTATGAGCCGACTTTCTTCTAAGCCGAAACCTTTCTACTTATTATTGTTTAAAGCAATGCTATTTTATCAACTTTAATATCCGGAATCACAAAAAAGGAACAAATAACCAATTGACAGGGTCTATCAGATGCAATAGCGCCATATATTGTCTCCTTTTTGTAACATTTTTAATTTAATATTATGAAACTGTAATGTTCTAAGTATCACTTTCGTAATTTTAAATATACTCGCTAAAATCAAAAAGTATTATTAGATTTAGCGATTAAAAAAATATACCCTACGACACTTCGGGGAAGAAGACGAATCGAATCCGGGGAAGCACATCACTCGTCACAATCAGTTCGGTTGTTTAGGCTCTGGGCCGTCACAATGTAATTTACATACACACAAATATACACATACACATAAACAAAATAATATACACGGTAACAACATTACCCTCTATTTGAGTCGCGTAATAATAGTACTCAAATACACCGAACTGTAATTAATTAAATCCAAGCATTAAAGTTATAAACCTATTAAACCGTATATTATTTGGATATTTTACCTCGTATTTGGAATTGTTCATAATTACTGTGGTATTTTGTAATGAACACCAAATACTAATCAAGTTGAGGCTTTCATGATTGCAACTAAACCGTATTAGTATCGTATCGTATCGTATATACAGACGTGTCTCCACAACTTGTGCTGAGCTCCTCAGCTCACGCCTTCATTACAAATTCAGGCATCGCTTCAATTATCTCACTATTGTTGTTAATCCTATGAGATGGCGCTGCCGTATTATGGGTAAACTTGAAGCAGGTCGTTGCCTCTAAAATGGCGCTTCTCATCACGTTTAAATAAGATGAGAAGTAGTAGCGCAAATTTGATAGTGATACAAATTATTTTCTATTTTACTGTAATATTTTTTAATATACTATTATATTCATCATTTCATCACACTTAATGTGTTTACAAAATAGATTTTAGACAACAGTGTACTTTTTCTAATATTGTTTTATTGCGTAGATAAGAAAACAGTTTCACGTTGGAAATATGAATATTAGATAGTGGTAACATTTTAGAAGTCCTGTTTGGGAGCGATCACGTAACACTCCGTCGAGAGCGTTGTATTAATAAAGACATTGAGCTGCAGACAATGTAAGCCTTTTGAGTTATGACATGCACCAGCCTGCCTACTAATGAACCTGTGACCCACATGCAAAGATCCTCTATTGATGACAAGTTAATTTCATATATATGTACATATTATGTTCTTCTGGAAACGTCTAACATCATCTTCCAAGAAAAACACACAGATTTTGGTAATAGGGGCTCTAGTGTAGATTAGTATAATATGAAATTACTATAGTACGTAATGTTATTTAAACTAAGTTTCGTGGGCGTTAAGAGTGCTTTATTACTAAGAGTTTCGTCCTATCTGAAAATAAACACTTAAATCCAATTTAACGGCTCTAGTCCATTGAATTAGAAGACATAAAGTAACGGCTGCTCCCTCGTGTCTGAAACAGCTGCGTTTATAGTCCGGCCAAAGAGAAAAATTCTTAATATTATTTCCTCGCGGAACGGAACCGAGGTCCCAGCCCGGCCTGATGCAGTGTGGCGAGTCAAATTAATTTGGTCTTTATAACACGAGGCACAGGGCGCACCAACATACCGCTGGCGCCGCTCCAGAACATGTTACATCCAACACATTATTCTGACCTGTTAGCGCGAATTACACAATAACACACATTACGTTGAATTAATTACTTAAATTAAATACCGCTGTTAATTAAAAAACAAAAATCTTTGTTTATTTATTTATTAAAATGAATATATTTTTGATACCTACCGGTGTCAGAAGCCATAGGAGCGAGCGCGAGGCCATCTTTGTACCATGTGGTGTGGAGGACGTGGGCGCGCACGGCCGACGAGGGCGCGCAAGTGAGCAGCGCCGCGCCGCCCGTCACGCCCGGCGTAGCCTGCACGTTCAACTCCCACGCTATGTCCATCACTGCAACAATACATGTTTTAAACAGGTTTGACCAGGTCCTTGGAGCCTACCATAAGTTAGGATAGCCTAGAGATAGATTTTTTCTATATAAAACGAGATAAATATCAAAATTGTAATCGCACAATAGTTATCTGGGTTGGTTTAAAATTCAATGGAATTAAAACGCATAGTAGAACACATTCAAAGACTGCGTTATTACAAGGCAAGTTGTGGAGCATCACTCGCTGTCGCCGCAGCATCTCTTGTCGTAATTAATTGTTGTCGAGTCCGCGAGAGGGCGCGTGGCTGTCACGAGCGCTTACCTACAACTAGCCCTTTGTTCCACGGAAAAATATACGAAAGCGGCTTAAAATGTCGCTACGTTCAGCGAATTATGAAAAAAATATTAAAATATTTCACAAATCTTCGTCATTAAAATTATATTAGAAATAGATGTTGTATGTAATTCGCACCAAATAAATCTACGTTGATTTGTAATTTAAGATTATGCTGGAAGGAATCAATTAAAAAATTCTATAAGTGATTAGCTACTTATTTTGGAAAAGCTTATATTTTTATGGTAAAAGCACGTTTTCATTTCATAAATAATTCCGATACAAACAACCGCTCTCGAAGGAAAGTTGGAACGATGACAGTTTCTTGGAATTGTTTAGTCAAATATAAATGTAAACTATTGACACTCTCGCGAGAAATTATTTGCTTTTGGATTTCGCACTTGCTTTGCCATTTCGTTATTGCCTTTAAAATTAAAATAAATTTATTAGACAAACATTGCGTGGGCTGACCTAAAAGAGGGGAGTGATCGTGTCAAAGTTGAGCGGAGCGCCGGCAGCTGCCATCGTGTCATCGTTAACTGTCGACGTTCGGTGGTCGGCAGGGGAAATCACTGAGGCGACGGGTGTTTATTATTCATGGGCATCGCGGATTACATTATGCCGTGTCGTGTCCCGGCCGCCGCGGCCGCTGTCATCCTCGGCCGATATCAGCCTTCGTTAATTCGCGCCGCTACAGTGATTACGGTCCATCCCCTAATTCAACGTGACCGGACAATTTTTATTTCAACGCCAAATAAAGCACTAAAAGTGTCTCGTCACCGAATTGTGATTGAAGGTTTCATAATGAAATAAAAGGCAAACACAACATCTAATACGAAATCAAACAACATGGCGTTACACAATACATTATTATTGTACGCTGACTACAGCATCTTTCCACAGTTTATTTGCACGACGTTTGGCAACATACCATATAACACGATGCTCCACTGACAATGGTCGAGCTCTCTGCCTTAAACAAGATTTATCATTACAATATAATGCAATGAGTAACTCTTGCGTTACATTTAGCTCGCTCAGATTCTCCAATAACAAATTACGTAGTCGACAATGATGGAAAAGCAATTTTGTCAATGATGAATTTAGCAGCAGCTGGCGGCGCGGCGCGGCGCGGCGCGCTGATCTCCGCTCTGATTGATTGATCGCGTTTACTATTTGATAACAGAAAATAAAACACACCAATTGCGAAGTTCGACGTCGTTGCATGTACAAAATAGATTGGATGTGAAATTAAAACATTTGGAAAAAAATTACGTCATATTTGCCTAAAAATATGTTGTGAAAGTTTTATCCAAATGTGATAAAGTGCACAATATTTCTGTAAACTTGGTAAATAAGATTAATAAAGAAAAATAAGTTAATTAGTTTGTAATAGGGAAGTGAGAAGTAATATAGAGCATGTGTTGCACACGACACGGCCAACATTCTTTTATTAAAGAAGTGAACAGAAATGCCAGAAGAAATATCTTCAACTTTAAATTATTGGCTTTGTGTTTAAGTCCGTACAAATATATTCTTGCATATGTTATTTTATGCATAGTTAAATTCAATGAAAATGAGAAAATTATAACAAACCTTAGTATGAATTTAAAGCCTATTTAAACAATTTAACAAACATCTTTCAGCGATGTCAGCCAGTGAGATGTAATTTTGCATTTTCATGGAATTTGACTATACAATGTATGTATGTATGTATGTAACTTGACGTTAGATTTGGGATCAGAGATTTGACAAATAAATGTTAATTGTTATTCTTTTGCATATGAGCATTTGTGTTTTGGATTCGAACATACATACATTCTACACTTACTAATATTATAATGATTAATCTTAGGTTTTTACATTTGAACCAAATGTATTACAATCCCGACAGGTAATCTCGAGAATTCATTCTCAAAAGTTAGTTAGGGCTGAAATAAAGAGAATTTGAGCTCACTTTAAAGGAGCTGTACAAGAGTGCTGTAATAAAGGGTGCGAATGACCCTAAAGCGTTAGACAAAGCGCTCATTGTGTGGTGCGGGGGGTGCGGGTGGGGTGCGGGTGGTGCACTCCAGGGTACTGCTGACGGCGCGCCCGGCCCGGCCTGCTCGAGACCGATCACAATTACACCAGTTGATTACTGAAGAGCTTGCACAGAGCTAAAACAGGACGATAATTACGTCCTTTGCATTTTTGAGAATTCTTTTATATCTGAAATGAACACAACGCTACGAGACTTGCGTAGCTTGTACTCGTATTAACACTAATCACAGTAATATTGTAAGGCGCTGTTTGTGAAAATATAATTATGTGTTTATCAAGTGATTTTTTTTATCTAAATGAATTATAAAATTTAGAGTGAAAAATATATAACTTTTACGTTACTTTATATATATAATGTTTTCATCACAATGTCCTACTCAAAAGTAATGTAGAATACTTCATTTTCATATTAATTGCTTTTGTTCTTTCATATGTGATGTGATGTGATTCGTTTTGTTTCTAATTCGTTCGTAGATTTCATCTAATGTTAAGTGTCCCGCCGAAAGAAGAGAGTCAACAAGCGTTAGTATCATTCCAAACATTTACCACACAATAAGCGATCGTTCAGCAGGCGCGCTGATTACGTCGGAGAAATAAGGGCTTAAGCGTTTCTGTAGGGTTGCGGCGAGAGGGTATTGTTTCAGGGCGGTTGCGCGACCAAAAGGCGGAGGAGGGCCGTCGAGATGTCGTCGAGAGGAAAGCGAGCTTCGAGAGCCGGGGGAACGTTTCAAAGATTTAGCAAAAATCTATTTTAAATCTTTTTGCTGACTTAATAGTATCCTATAAATCAATAAATTTATCGGTAACTGTAAGCAGATTCATGTTCTCAGCACGTAACGGTGTTCCGTGACCTTGATTAAACATAAACCAAACAAATACTGGTCACAATTATACAAGAAAAATATTTTTTATCGAATCGCAGTAATTTCTACGAAAATTCATATACATTTATATTTATTTCCAAGATGAACTGAATAAAACTTTCTCGCCTTCTAGCAAAGCCTTATTTACTTTATCACACAAAGTAACAAAAATAGGAGCAACGGAAGCGGTAAATAGCAGCTGGGAATTTTCTACGATACTGATTCCATTAGCGGCCGCCGTCACAAAGGGATATTGGCAGCGCGGCGGCGACCCTTGCTGCGACATCAGGCCCTCCGGCCTCGCCTTACACATAAAGATTCCTATTTGCATTCCAGCCCAAGCGATTCCAACTCAGTTCTCAATACATCGGGTCAAGCCAATCGATCGATACAATGGAAAAAAATCTTTTTGGCGTTAAAGATATGGTTGACTTTTTTTCGCAGTACTGTTTTTTCGGGATCTCTGAAAACGCAATTTGGTATTAAGTTATGATCTCAAATGTGTAAATATCGAGCTTAAAAGAAGCGAGAAAGAAGTTAAATGCATGTTTTTTCAGATCTTCAACACATATAGAGTTAGAATAGAACCCGAAAGAAACGATTGCTTATTGTGCTTTGAACGTGTTTATTCTATTTTACCTTGTCAATAACGAATTTAAAAAAAAAAGTTTCTCAACAAAAAGAAAAATAGATTTAGTCTTCGCATTACATGTTACAGTTGCTGTCCCTCGAGGATTGTATAATTTATGATTCAGTTGGTGTGTCGCACCCGGAGCCCGGAGCCCGCCGCCTGCGTGTTCCGTAAGCACCGGGCACGGCGGGCACGTACCCATGTGTCCCTACACGCGATCAACTGAACCCCGACGATCATTGAGTTTGTCTAAACTATGGATACCTTCTGTCGTGACGCACATTCAGAACTTCAACGGCCAAAATTCGCCTAAAACATTTAGAGGATTCTACGTGTTCGAGCAACATGCTACATTACACAAAACATTTTAGGTATTAGGCAACATATTTTAGTTAAGGAGACAGGGTGAACGATTTAACTATATCAGTTTTCTCTAAATCCCATTTCACTTTCAACAATTTATGCAAATTATGTTAATCAAACTAACGTAACTTTCAAAATAAATATGTAGTATACTGTCAGATCTTTTTTTCCCCTTTATACTCGTAAGTTAAATGAAAGTATATTAACATCAGTCAAAAGGTCGCAATAATCTTAAGTGAGAGTTAAACTCAATGGACACATAAATAATACTTGAGCTTTTGCTCGGACGAAAGCGTTTCAAGTTATAACTGTGAATGACGCGGCCCCGAACTTAAAGGGCCGCTGAAAGGGCCTAATGGACGGCGGCGCGGCCCCGACACCCGGCCGCTTGATCGACTCAATGCCAAGTAATAAATACTTAATGCTTACACAATTTTCTTACAATTTCCCATAAAATAAGTTTACCAGTTAAAAAAGAGATCGTGTCCACTTTTTTTCCATCTATATGATTTTTATTTACGCTAATTCTGTCAGTCACTAAAATTATAATAGTTACTGACAATAGATTAGTGCTGCGCTATATTGTATAATACTAGTCACGTAAATATATAAGGCATGATAAGTAAATGTTTCACGAAAATGTGTTAGCTTAATTTCACCGTTAATATGTAATTACGACAGACGTCTTATCCCTAAACTTAAAGCGTTATCTAAAAGGGTCTAATGGATTGGTAGCGCGACCCTGTCACCTAATCTGACAGATATAGATTAAATAACTATTCAGATAGTTTAAACATTTACATAACATTATAATGATGGCGAATTTTACGGCAATGTGTGAAATTTTAAAGAAACTTAAAATTGAAGGAAAGATAAAGGAGAGTTTGGGCCGAGACTAGTAATGTCAATCAGAGTCTGACCTGCTTGCAGGCGCATGTCGCGGGAGAGCACAGTGCCGAGAGAGCCGGCGGCGCGGCAGCGGTACAGCGCGGCGTGCACGTCGCCTCGGTACTGCGCCGCACTGAACGCGCTCAGCACCAGCGTGCCGTTGGGCAGCGCCTCCCTGCAACAAACATACATCCTCAAGTTCCACACAATTATGCTTGCATAAACAGCAGGAGAAAGAGCTAACTTCGGTATCTTAACAGAAGTGAATGTGTACTTTAGTGATCGTGGTTTCGTTTTATGAGAAAGTTGCAGCAGACTCCGTCTCTTTAAGGATGATGGAACATAAATAGAATAGATGTCGGTATTAAGCATCACAGAATTTGTTAACCGTACCTATGTTGACTATGATGAAGTGACGTTATCTGGTATTAAAATGGAATCAATAGTAAATGATGAAAAATTGTTACTACGATATGTGTTCCAATTGCATAAAGAAATTCAAAGGTAACAGCTAATACAACGATAAATCAAAAATGTTTAAATCCCTCATTTTTTCAATTCCATTTTCAAATACGGAAGCATTAGAATGAAATTCGGGTTCCGAGAAGAAGATTAATGATTCTCGATTTATGGTGCGAAAGTGAAAAAACGCTCGGAATGTGATAAGATATAAAAGAAGTCTATTGAGCGGCAATCGCTCGCCGCTCGCCGCTCGCCGCTCGCCGACACTGATAACAATTCTAATAAAATTTTTGGAAAAGCTGCATTTACTACAATATTTAGGTATACTACTGTATTGCTATTGCTGTATTAATGACTGAAGCTTGTGTACATTTTTAAAAATATTTTGCAATTTTTGGGGTTTTCATGGAAAAAAAATTCGTGCTAACAAACTCAATAATTAACATTTTAAATTAAATTTTAGTGTCCGAATCCGGTTTAGAATGAAAAATGAAAAACAATGAAAATACTTGCTAAGACTGCCATTAATTATTCTTTCAATAGATATAAAGTGACGGCGACCTCTTAATTGCGGATGTGTCTTAATGAGGCGGCGCTTGTGTGTGTGTGTGTGTGTGTGTGTGTTCATGCGTGTATGTGTGCATGTGTGATTCCAGTTAGTTCACGTTGCATGAAGTGTTCGCCGCGAGAGTAGTCTTCCAATTAATCACGACATGTCACAACCAAACGTAAGGTAAGCAATCAAATGGAAACCAACCTTCAACCGAAACGTTATTCGAGTGAGATAGTTACAGGTGAAGCGCCTGCAGATTGGTTATTAAAACAATTACTTATATACAAAGTTTTTTAATTATTTATCATCATCAAAATATTTACCATTTATAGTATAGAACAAAAGAATTTCATTTTTCGGTGATCCCATTATTAATTAACAACACAATGGAATAAACGACGAAGCCTCCGTCTGGAAAATTCACAAAGATGTTGTGGAAATAAAGAAATAATCGTTCATATTCAATTTTCTCAGATCTTTTGAATAAGGAATCGTAATAATGGAATTTAGGCTTCGCGAGCAAGATTAATGATTTGCGATTTATGGTTCGGAAGTGAAAAAATGTTGAGCTTGCGTTATCTGCGCCGCCGCGCCGCTGGCGAGGGGGAGCCGGCAGTCCGCCTGCAGTCGCCACGATACGGATACATTTACATTTAAACGTTTAGTTATATTTAATCAAAAAATAATATAGTCCCATGAGCGTCCAGTTAATAAAGACATCATTACATTATATCGAAATATATCTCAAGCTTAAATGTTTAAATAGTAATAATAGACACCTACAGAGTGTCACATTTAATAATTTCAATTACAACCTTTATCTTTAACAACGGAATATATCCTACATAAGTGTAAGCACAATTATATGTGTATAGTTCTTTATTGTTATGAATAACGTTTACTTTAAACGTTTCGTTTATTAAAACCGTTGTGAAATTTTACGATAGTTGTTAGTGTCGAGAGGTAAAGCCACGTATTAGCCACGTACGTATATGCAAAATACACAATTAACATTAGCATGGTAACGGCAACAGCTCACCCAAACTCTCGCAGTTTTGACGTACGACAGCGAGGCGACAGTTGTAACTACATTTTATGTGCACCCGGCGGAGGCGTGTACTTTGCATGTCCTCGAATGTTACAAATTTAAAAACAAAAATCTACACTTCTTGAGAATTGAATTAAATTTATATTTTTTAGTTATCAACTTGAACGATTTGTACAATATACTGCAGTCAACAAATTAATTTTACAAACATATTAAATTGCGTAGTAGGTATATATCAGTTGATCACTGCCGGCGTTTAATTACTGACTCGTCGTAACGATGCGGTTACAAATATTTACCCGCTACGAAATACAAGCTCCGTGCTACGGCTACATGCTACGGTTACGAGCTACGATTTAACAAAGTTAGCAACTGCTTCTAACTTTGAGCCTAACCGTGTAGGGTATTTCGGGTGTCGGTTTTAATTGCTCTATCTACAAGTGCCATTAAGGCTTTTGAAATTAAGATAACAATTATTATTGATTTTTTTCTAACTATTAATTATTGAAAAATTGTGCCTTTTTAGAATTTTTGTCAACGGAATCTTATAAATGATGAGTTTTGAAATCGAAAAAATTGTTGAGTTTAAGTAAAGCAATAGATGCGTAAGGTTTCATAAATGTACGTGCATAAAGAACAAAATAACATTTTTAAAAATCAATTATTAATAATATAAACTGAATTAGTACGTGTACAGTATTAGCTAACCGCCAATAAATAAGAGCCAGAATATTAAAAGTTCCAACTGAAGTGAACCCCGAAGACATGGACCTCTTCAAGTTGCTTCTGTTGTTGAGACAAATGTAAACTTTAGAACTATTTCAGTCTTGAGTTAAAACTAAATTCTAAAAACTAAGTAGTAAGCAGCAATTTGCTAAGTTGTAGTGTAGAGGCTTGCGAGGTCAACAAGGATGCTTCAACAAGATTTTCAGTTGTACGCTGGACAAATATTTGTTACGGCCAGTTGACAAGATGGCATGAGCGCTGCGAGTGCCTTTTACACTTCACTTAATTAATTTCTATAAAAAGTAATCTGACCTACGCGTCTGTTTTATTGTATATCTCTACGAATGTATGTAACATTACTGATCTCCAGTGTGTTTGAATCACACTGTTGTATTACAGTTTTGTAAGTCAGGCAAAACATTAAATAACATAATAATAATAATTTGTTTGTGTATATTTCACTGGATATTGTGTTTTTTTTTTGGTAATCTGCATAATTTTTTTATTGTTTTCATTATATTTTTTACACCAATACTTGGTAAGGGTTTGACGAAATACTCAGCTCATTCCATTTAATATAAAAGCCCTAAGCAAAGAACCTTTGCACGAATTCAATTAAAGGAAAAAAAGAGCGGGAAATATCTCCAACAAACCGCACCTGTTACCGTCACAAAAGAACAAATTGTAAACTTAATGAAACTCAAAGCGCCATCAACACAAAATTAATACCAAAAAAGGCGAGGAGCGCTCCCCTAGGCGATCTGCAAAGAATAATTTAATATCTTACGTAAGTGAGAAATTCGAATATTGACAATGAGCCGGTAATCATTTTGAAACAAGGAGAACAGAACTTTGTTTCGCAAATTCTGCCATCTTGTTAATAGGCATAAGTAAGTACATACGTTCAAATCTTACGAACATTATAGTCTAAGTAAAATTATAATTAGTCATATGTTATTATTAATTTCAGAAACAGAGAGGAGCGAACAAGATACAGCAGGACGAGACATTTATACATATATTAAATTAAACATAAAACATTTTATTATAATAGAGAACGGCACACTCACACAAAGATAACAACAGAAATTTATTAAAAAGATAAGCGGCACTTACTAAAACAGATAAAATATTACGAGAACAATAAAATAAAATAAAAATTGTCGAAGCCGCAATACGGCGCTAAATTACGATCAAAGAGACCATTATTTTTAATGACCAGGTTACCTTTTACCGCAACTGAAGCATGTGAAAGGTAATGAAATTCTATAACAACATTTCAGCCATGATAATGTTTTAATATAATTAGGACGGACACTTCTGAATAACTAGCGATATCGTTCGGCGGTCGAGCGTTTAGTGTACGTATAGCTCAAGGAACTGCAAATTCATGAGTCATGTAGCTAAATATTTAGATGGTCGCTTGCTTGTTTGCCGTATTTGGGCAAAAATAGCGAAGTGATCGCCGCCCATGGACATCTAAAATTGCCGATATTTTGCCTACCTGTAAGGTGTAAGTAACCACGGTAACCTTCTTCGGCGTCGAATGTTTTTGCGGGCTCTACAATTGTTAGTAAATTAACAAAGAGCCGCACCCGCTTGACGTTTAACGCATGATTTAAAATTGCTCAAAGCATCAGCACTCGCTCCGCAGATCGTCCTTTAATTAACCAACGCAGCACAGTGCAGTGGTGGTGGCAAGCTTTCCCGTTTGTTAGTTATATTTTGCTATTTTAGGAATTGAATTCAGTCCTGTGAGCAACTTGATGATGATGATTTGACCTTTAGTTAAACCACCATAAATTCAAAATCAAGAAACTGTAAATAAAGTAACTGAACCAAGTGTTAAAAGACCAAATCAAAGCTATTTTAAAATAGCTTTTAGATAAGCAAAATAAGTTTTTAATTGAGTTTAAAGAGCGGAGTTAGCTCAGTTTCAAGTGAAAAGCTTTTGGTGAACTTTTATTGCTTTCGATCTCATGATATCGGATAAATCTGATGTTTGATAATTGTAAAACGAAAGATTTTATTCCTCATGTTATACTTTCATATTCGCCTTCAAGTTACCTTATTTTAAAATGCAATATGTGCATGTTAGTCATGTGTTTAAAGCATATTTTTAAGTTGAATTTCGTTTTTTTTACTATAGTCGAAGTACTTAAAATTAATAAATAATGCAATTACTATTAAAGGTGCGGAAAGAAGGTAAGGTAATTACGCGACCAAGGTCTGCAAACGAATTATTCCAGAGTTTATTTGAAAGTCTAATCCGGTCCGATTCTTCTACATCCGAAAATCCTGATGAATGCCGTATATAAATTTGCTCACGCTTGTTTTGATCTAAAATAAATTCAAGAAAGGTCTGCTGGGTTCACTGTATCATATTAATGTTAATGTCTTGTGTAAAGTACATACTTTTATGTTTCATTTACTCCAAAGAACTTAAACAATAGGTTTAAATCAACATATCAGCAATGTTTAAATCAGGTCGCACTACTCCTGATTTAATATGCCACGTGTTTATGCAACTTTGATAATAAATGAGTTGTTGGCATGTGAGAGAACTTAGAGCAGCTAGGAGGCGCTGCAACTTGAAATGCCCTCAAATTTAATGCACTAAAGCGCTTCCCATTCCGCGAACAACTTCACACTTAAGTTCACTGCACTTTGCCGGTGGCGGTATTCAATCTCATTAAACTTTCTATACACTGAAGTGTAACTTCTCATCCATTGAGTTTGTTGAGTTACCAGACATCACCAGATTAATTTATAGATTGACAGTTATAAATCAGCTACTTATTATAATACTATTATAGTATTGATAAATAAAACATGAATATCACATGTATTGTAAATGTTTAATTTATTTTTAATTTAATCAATTATAAAGAAGAATGATTGTTTGTGTCTTGTTTACAATAATATAATAGTTTCCAACCTTCTTAAATGTTGGAAAATTCACTATCCCCGGGTGCTATAGGCTGTATTTTTTAATAAAAATTATTTTAATTCCCCGCGATAGAAGTCGCGGGGTATTGCTTGTGGTTAATATAAAGCTTTAGAAATACGTGAAGGTCTCGTTAATATGAAGGAAAGGACAATCTCAAGGGATTTTTTGAATGTATTTAATAAAAAGATTGAGCGCAGTTAAGCGGTCGTTGTTCTAAATTATGTTATTTCTGTAAAGCGGCGCTGAGGAACTTGAATGTATGACGTCATTAAATAAAATGGAGCTAAGCGGGAAGTCGATATGAAGCCTTGTGGTGGCTTGGCGTTTGCTTCTGTAATAACGTGCGATATATTAATATAAGCAAAGTGACAAAGTGACTTTACTCTGTACTCTAAAAAAACTATCTTATATTTCTTTAAATACTGACATGAAATAAGTTTTACAAATATTGTTTCTAGCATAAAGTTATTTCCCATTTTTATACATTTCTGTCTTATAAATATTTATTAATACAGGTTTTTAGTTCAGAAATCGGACCAGGGGTAGTATCACACTACAAAACTTGGACCTTTCTTCTCAATGGGAAAAATGTTGCGTCCTTAGATAATACTTTAAAGACTAGTTATGAAGTGTCTATAGCTCCAAAATAAGGTTAACCTTTCCAGCTAACACTTTGAACGTCTTTTGGGTAACTTTTATTACTTCTGCGCGTTTTCCAATAAGATTAAATTTGAGGCGGCCCCGCAGGGACAGCCCGGCGGCAATACTCGTTTATATTTAACGGCTAATTTTTGCAAACATTGGACCGAAAACAGAACGTGTTTTATCTCGTAGCCATCTTAATACGTTTAGTAAAAGTTTGGAAAACTGAAAACACTGACAGTAACTGAGAAGGTTAATAGGATCACCTTCACAAAACAATTAAGATTATTGAAAATAATTTCATATTATTTAACATTCAAAACACTTGCGTGTAACAGGAAAGTAGAATCGTCTTAAATTTACAATTCTTCTTTCTAGAATGTAATATAACGTAAAATAATTATGCTTATAAAATACCTTGGTACTTATGTAACAACATCATAAAGTCTTTCTGTTACGTTGTGAAGAGAACCGATTGGGATCAATAATTATTTATACTATAGTAAGGTAACCATAACGTCAAGATATTCTCCATTTCCTATGATTTAAAGTACGTTGTATTATTTAAGAGTAAAGCGATGGCTGTAGCGGTGTTTCGCGTCGCAATTTATATTGTGTAGAACTGGGAAACCATTTTACGCATGAACAATTCTAACAACTTAATTTGGAGGCTGCGAACGCACGTAAAAGTTAAATTAAAGACCGTAACCAATAAAACAGACGGACCGAAATCCTCTCTCTCCGGCCTCACCTCTAATTAGTACATTCAAGTTAACTACATACGTCCTCTTTCTGTGAACTATTATGTATTTACATAAACCATAAATGACAACCACAATTCGAGTGTCAGTCAAATTAAATCGTGCCATTCTATAGAAATGTATCAAACCCTCAAGTGAATATTACATTTTAAGAAATTAGATTAACTGAATTCTATGTGCGAGCCGCACCTGTTGCCGGGGAAAGTGATTCTTACAGCGGATGAAATTCCTACTTACATAAACAGACATTACATACCTCTTCGTGAGCAAGTCTAATCTTTTTTTTATTTTCTATGCTTTCTGACGCTATGCTAACATTGTTTCATTATTTAGTAATTTGTAATGTAAGGAAACATAAATTTGTGAAAAAAGTGAAAGATCTTTATCTGTTTGTTTAATGTATACTTGTAGTCTGTCTATACTGTCGTAACTCGCGCGACAGATATCAGTAATTCCTTTTTCCAGTGTAATGACAAATAAAGTTCCACGATAAAAGATAAACCAATGTCGTAAATAAATTTAATAAAGTCACATCCAGTCAGCTAGTTTTACTATTTACTTATTAACTTGTACATTGTACAAACTAATAAAATTGTATTTTTTCATGGTTTTCATTTTAGTTTAACATTAATGGTAAGAATTCCAACCAATTTTTAGCTTTATGCGCATTTTTGTACGCTGGCATGTTTAAATTGACAATACAATTAAAATCAGATAAAATAAAGATCCCAAAGTTTTGTTTTCAATTGTGTCAGCTGGTTTATTCATTTAAGTTTAATTCAGTTGCAGAAGTTTTAATGTAATGCCCGTCATCTCGCTAATCAGTGAGCGGGCGCGGAGACAACACCTTATTTGAATTGATATTTCTTCTATACAAAAATAATTTACATTTTATACATTTGCAGGTTCACTTGTAATAAAAAATATAGTGGAAAATGTATAATATTTACATGCCTTACAAGTCACTCTTTCATAACATAGAGACTTAGATGTCTTAGATGTTATACTCCTTACTTATAATTATAAAAATTTCATAACAATGAATATTCCAAACAATGTCAGTAAACATCGCTTAAGTGAGAGACATTTATTTATGTAGACAAGGGATGAATAGCTGTCAATTTGTTGCGGGCTCTAAAGTGACGTCTTCCAAATGAGCGAGCTTCTCGAGTGAACACGACAAGATTTGGGAATGAAAAATTACTGCGGTCACTCCTTCAGTTATTTTATCTAGAGACCTGATGTCTGTAGTTTTCTTTTAAATCATAAGGTGGCAGTTATTATATTCCAAAGTATTTCTTCTCGCATCTAATAATTAATAAATTTAAAAAAAATGTTAAATTACATAATATAAGTATCATACTTATATTATGTAATACGACTTCAATATTCTGCGAAAACAGAACAAGACATTGTAAACATATTTGAAGAGGTTGTATGTTTTCAACTTAAGTCAAACAATAATAAAATTGTCACGATATCGAGGGCGCGCCGACGTCGCGCGACGTCGTACAAGGAAACAAAAAGGAAGGCGTAGAGTAAAACAATTGTGACAAGACGTGACAAAACAATGAAGCTCACAAAGTGAACCTCATGCTCTCAAATTATATTACGACGCTTTGTTTAATTCCAACTGCTTTTGTTTCTTTATTTTATTAATTTTAATTACATTATTAGAACAAAAGTATGAATTCAAAATAAGTGCAAAAATTTATAAAACTTTTTACATGGAAAAGAAAACTAAAGAAGTTCGCAAACAGTTTAAGTTGTACAAATCCTAAACTAAGATAGCGTTCTATTTACTATAAACTATGTATTGTTGCGATGTATTTATTCGACGTACGTTTAAGCGGCAAATGGGCTCTCGTCGATCATGCGTAAAATTTAAAAATGTACGGAAAGTTTAAAAATTTTAGTGTCATTAGAAAAGAGCCTAATATATTTTTATAATCTGATTGAACATAAATGGTTTACTATGAGTGTGAGACGCGGGCAGGATGTATCCTGACATTACAGGGATTGATGATCTCCATTAGAGTGACGTCAGAGCACATCGCGACCTGGTTTGCAAAGTCGCACTACTCGATGTGTCAATACAAAATAATGATCGCACTTTCACATGAACAAACTACAATATTTTTCAAAATATATGGTAACATATTTGATATTGTTCCAACATATGTATGTACATAAAGAGTAAACTTGTAAAGCATCTTACTCGTTTATTTTAACAAAAGCTAACGTTTCTTCTTGTCATGTGTAAATACAAAGAAATACAAACTTATTAAATATTCTTAAATCTAAACAGTATAAGAAGTTTTTAACAAGAAATCTTTCATAAATTGAAATAAATTTGAGATTTAATAGTTCTAAGTTTTTATTTTTATCAATTAATAAAACTAATGAAATATGGCTAACAAAAAATGATTTTGAGAATATAAACGATGAGATAATTATTTTGAAACTTGTTCTTAATTTGCTCCACTAGTTTACACAACAGTGATACAGTCACAATCATCATGTTAGTTGTATTTGCAATCAAGACTTCAAAGTGTAACAAGTCAAATAAAAATCGGACACAATATGTGGCGCTCCGTTGCGCTGTTGACTTTGCCGCCGGAAGACGCGCCGACGATGATTGTGCAATGAGCGATGCCTTTTAATTATTGTATTGCCTTTTAACGTAATACAAACTTTTTGTCATTTAACATAACGCTTTCATTATATGAATTTGTTAATTAGTTGTTTGGGAATCGATATTTATAAAATGTCATATTATAAATAAAAAAAAGAATAATCTTTTCTTATTATTAGTGTGAAATAAAATTAATTCTCTAGGAAATAATCTAAGAAACATTGTTTATGGTTTCGGTGTAAAAAAAACCTTGTAGTCAGAGCTAAAGCAAAATTATTTTTGTTCTCTAGCTGTCACAAAAAAATATGATGTCCAGTTAAAAACCAAGAAAAATACTATCTATTAAAAAGAAGAAAACAAGAGAAAGCCGCAAGATCGGAAATGTTTATATGAACACGTTTGCCACGCGACTGACAACTTGATTGACAGCAGCAATAATGTGGAGAACAAAAATGTTCATTGTTACACATTACGTGATGGAAAACGAGAAAATATACAGCTGCTGTTTTACAATCCTACGTTTTACGTGTTTACGTTTCCTTTTTTTATTCATTAAAATCTTAAAATTCTCTGTTTATATCTTAAACACTAATTACGCTTTGGATTTAAACGCTCCCTCTATAGTATGGTCTCTACCAAGCATGTTAAGCCAAATGTTAGCGATAGATTCTCATTTATGTTTTGTTTAATCACATATGAACTCTACGAAATACAAATCTTTGTGTATACCTTCGTTTAATGATGATAACGTAACATAAAGTTTAATGGCTATTAAATGTAGGCTATACTTTACGATCACAATAAACAGAACTTAACGACTGAATTAAACACTTACAATCAGAATTGTCTGTCGTCCAGGTCTATAAATAAATCGGGATGTTGATTTTGAGCGTTTATATAAGTTTATACTAATTAAAAGGCGATAAGATCAACAACACATCACTTTAGCGCATCTTTTTTTTTACAGAATTTTATTCTATCACGATTTTTTGTACAAAATGTTTTCAAACCACTCCATTTACAACCGTTAATATATAATCAAAAGCTATGTTATCTAGTCTACCTTCAAAAACTTGGAGGCTTCCTAATAAGTTTGCGCAAACGAAGAGGCGTATTTATTGACTCGGAATATCAAAGTTAATTTTCATGTTTGCTTACAAACTCGAAATTAGTTTAATGTTGTTAGGCAGCGAATTTTATAAAACTTCTGCTAATTTTCTCAAATACATGCGTAATATAGACATGAAAGTAAGTTATATCGTAAAGATTGTGCGTAAACGTCGTATCGCAACGCAGAATAATCTACATTTTTAAAACCTCTATTGAATAAGTAAATAAGTATAACAGTATATAAAATAAAATCGTATGTAAATTCAATCACAGAAGAAGCAGCGAGGTCGCGGAAAGTGTTAAACAAAACGGGTAAAGATTTCTTGTAAACATTCAACACAACCAGAATCCGAAAACTGAATAAATTGGTTTTGTGAATAAACGTTATATCACACCATATAAAAGTGTGTTCAAGAATGTTGTTTTTCTTAGCGATTTCTTTCAATAAAGTAAACATTTTCTAAGGTGTATACATTCATAATTCAATAACTCGCTCCATTAACGACTAATAATAAAAATGATCGCTCGATACCAAGCAAGCATTGTGCAGGGACTTAATTAACGGGTATAATGCGCAGTAAGGAGAATAATGGCATATCGCCCAGCGCATTCGGGCCCTAACAACTATTAAAAATGGTTTTGCATATGAGCGCGTGCACTTGATTTACAAAAGAGCAAGGCAAAACGAGTTCTACTATGCATTTACTTCTGCGACCCTTGTCATTACAGTTATTGGTCAGCTCACTTCTGTAAATAATATGTTTAAAAATCGTGTCAATTACAAACTTTACTAAAGTAACTTGTATGTTAATAAAAAGCAAAGTGCGACAGTTGTCAGTTGTCCCTTCATTAGGGTCCAGTTGCGCCACCCGCAGGCTTGCGGCGGACAAGGGTCTTATTAACTTTGCTATTTGATTTCGATGCCAGTCATTAATCCAGTCCGTGTTTGTTTGATATATTCACAATATATTTTATAGTTACTAAAAGTGACAATTATAGCTCTAATATTTTTTTTATTTTGTTGTCACTTATGTAGTCTGATTTAATCAAGAAAATATATTTTAATAACCACGAAATTAATCACATATTTACTTTTTGTAAATTAAAATACGTTTTACATTTTAATTTATATCTCGCTGTAGACTGATATATATTATTTGATATTTAGTGAGAAAGTATTTGCGATGTTTTACTGCGAGCTCAGTGGGCCGCGTGCACAATTATCGAATCAGATAGCGTCGGCTGCCGCACGCCGCACGCCGCAAGCCGCACGCCGCCGCACGCCGCACGCCGCACGCCGCACGCCGCACGCCGCACGCCGCACGCCGCCGCACGCCACCGCAGTACGCCGCACGCGTTTGCTGCGACTTTTCTACGCAGTAATAATATTGTATTCCAACTCAAATAAGTTTTACATAGACTTATTTGAGTTGAATATTTTCGTATGCACCTGAGTAAGCCATTTTATGAAGTACTGGGTAAATAATTAAAACACACACCTAAAAGTGTGTAAAACAAAATGTAAATAACATTTTCGGTTGCAAGAAAATTTTCAGGAATAGCGTTCACAGGAATGTAATCATCGCGGAGGACGCCTTGGGTCAACACACTGTATCGAATCTGAAAATCTCCTCACCTCCCGCGGCCGGCACCTCTACCCCTCATCGTCGACCTATCGCCTTCATTACCCCGCCACGCCGCCGGACACGTTTTATTACATTTGCTCACCCCCTTGCCTGCTGACACCTGCTCTGAGTCGCGATCAATTTCTCTTATCGGTAGGTATATAAACAATTCAAGCTTGCAAAATACACCTTTACATTATTTGTCCCTAAATTTATAAAAAAATTAAATAGAAAGTGTAAAACAGTAGGTACAAACATTGAGATTATTGTACGCCGCAGTTGTTTTACCAACTCGTACATTTGAGGAACAAAGCCGTCAAGTAGCAACCCTTCCCTTCCCTTCCCGTCCCATCCTGCTGTAATCCACTCGGATTCACCAAATCCTTCCACTCGCCTGAACCCGAATGGCGTTGAAATAACTCTGTATTTTACTTAGCTTTGTTGCTAACGACTTGTTTACTTGAAAAGGTCTAACATACAAAATATCTCTACATTGTACATTTTACTATGTTCTATTTTAATATATTACGAGTATGTCTGTAATATATATACATAGGAAAGTGTCAGCTTTGTCATTTTTAGTTGATTAAAATTCAAATTAACAACGTAATATAAGTAGTTTGTCTTCGTTAGTGTCTCCCCCTCCCCCCCACGCACCACCACCACCACCACAACCGCCAGCCTCCGCCGAGCGGAGCACCCGCTGCACTTCGCAGCATTATAATATTGTGGTTAACAGACACACGCTGTGAAGTATTATTGCTGGATTATTTCGTTACATCTACGCAGATGATGAGCATTCATTTTAAGTAATTATTTATCAACATAAGTATAAACACATTGAAGTAAACACTAAAGGAAACATTGTGCGAAATGTCAATGTTTGTGGAGTTTCGCCAAATGGACATGTTCGAAACGTTCAAAGCCGGATTGCTTTGTATTTTTTTTTTATAACAGAAGGGGGCAAACGAGCAGCGGGAACACCGAGGTGTTCAACGACGCCCATAGACATCAGCAATACCAGAGGAATTGATTTTGACCACATTAGTTGACGCGGAAACGCCTTGATTTAATATTATATGTCAATTTAACGCAGCAACAGACAGCAGAACAGGCTCTATCATAATTGTATTTCAATTGAGTAAAATGCCATTCGACAATTTCATTCCGAGATCAATTTAAATTTATGAGCGTCATGAATAAGCGGATATTAAAACATTCATCAAAGTGCATTATTAATAATTGTCCTGAGCTTGAGCTCGTTTGTTCAATATTCATAACTCTGATGATATTTTTATTTGTATTTCATCGATTTTTAGTTATTTCACTTAATTGTGTTTAACAATAATTGATATCTTCCTCTACTTCGTTTCATAAAAAAATAGAGAAACAAACAAAACATTGTTCATAATAGAAAATAATAACAGAATTAAATTAGCGAAGTGGACAAGGAGACCGGACCTGGATAGGGATGAAAATATATTATAGAGGCTATCATTAATCAGGGCACGCAGCGCCCGCGCCGGCAGGGGAATAATGAATGGTGAGAAGATTCCCCAGAGACTGCGCATTTATCTTGCGCACGACTGGACTAACGGTAGTCACCTACGTCACTGGCGGCTGTCAAATGTGTACAGATTATCATTATTTTTATTGTGAAAACAAGAATAGAGCGTATCCGCTCTGTTCCTCCAGGCTCCACCCCGCC
>NW_013532703.1:16189899-16243976 GCF_000836235.2 Papilio xuthus
CCCCGCCACAAAGAAGATAAATGACATCGGCGCATGTCCGCTTACAGCACATCTAATTACTCTACAAGAAAACTAAACCACTATAAGCTTGGAAATTACACATTAATTATAATCAATGTATTTGGTGTGACAACATTCAACATAATATGAATTTTCATCGCTTATTACAATTCTCGAAATCCTAATATTAAATATGCACGGCAAAGGATTATAACAAATAATAAATGCGAGCTTAAACCGGTCCGATGATGTTTGTCTTTGTAAAACTCTGTCGTGATCGTGATCGTGAGCCGCTAACTTTATCCCTCTTAATGATTGTAGCTGTTTGTTAATTGTAAAATAATGTCCTTTTTATACAATTAATTATAATTCTGGACATTTTTTATAAGAATTTATTATTTATATAATGTGTGTATTTATAACTAAAACCCAATGTTGTTATGTAATGTAAAACATTAATGTTCCTATAAATGATAGAATAATTTAAGTAAAGGATCCGGTCACAAATAATTGCGATCACTTGCGAACAGTATGTGCGAGTGACTGCGCACGCTGTAGGGAGGGTGGTGTTAATCCAGCGCTAGCCGGCGGCGAGCGGAAGGCTGCGAACTTCAACTGACCCTGACGTATTAACGAGACGAGGGATAATGCGCTACGCCGCTAACACACTGTTCATTCTCTAATTCGACAACCGACAGGTTTGTTTTGGAACTAATAGGTAGAATGTACTATTCAACGATTATAACAAACTTAAAAACAATTTCACGTAATTTATAAAAATGCGCTAATATAATTCGAAATCAAGCATACTTATTTATATATAGAACGGCCAGAACCAAAAAAATTGAACTTGTTTTAGAACTAGTCCAGCTTTATCTGAGATCATACGCTTAATGTTTCACTACGACTCCTATAAACACTGAACTAACGTATAATATAGATGTCCGAATAGAACATAAAATAGGCGTCACTGAATGTGGTGTTGGATTGGAACATTTCATTTTGAGAATGTTTCCGTGTCTCCCGCAGCACATCAGCGCCAACTGTTCAGTTCCCCGGACACGTTTCATTACATTTATCGTTCACTTTCCTACTTTGTGCCCGGTGTGTATGTCCCGCCTCTAGCATACAAAACAAAACTTTTACTGATTGATACTAGATTCACATTGCGGTACAACAATGCTATTCTGGTAAAAAATTGTTTATATTGTTATAATATTTTTTTATTTAATTAGTACAGAGCTGATGCTTTTATTCCTGTTTTCCATTTTGTTTTCAGTATTTGACGAATACAGTCGAAAAGACGAAAACTATAAACAATTATAAGAAGTTGGAAACTAAGCTGATATTACTAAAGTTATATTTTTTCCATTTTTATATAAGTCTCATTTTAATGTTAGTTATTTTACAAAATTCGAAGTTTATTTACAAACATTATAATGAACAGCGTTTGAGGCACACAGAGCAGTAGCTTTGGTCTATTAATCTCCCGGGATCACACAGTATAGATGAGGTGGTTATTACATTAACGAAGACAAACTGCGAAGACGCGTGACGTGCGCACAAAGCGCACTGCTCGGTGTGCCACTACCCTAAAGACAACATGTTAAAATATATATATATTTCTTGACAGATCTTAGTTACTCTACATTGTAGAGTCTACAATAATATTATATCTATATCAATAGTATTTAAGAATAACAATTTTACTTTTCATTAGTTTAAGTAAATAAATAACTGTATATATAATAAAATTGTAATATGTAACATGCATATAAACAGGTAGTTAATCAAAAATGTATCCCGCGGGACGCACGTCATCCCGAATTATAACGTTCCCACCGACATAACATGACAGCGCGGAGGACATGCGGTGGCGGGCGACACGCGCTGATGTATCATCAGTTGTCGGGGAACCGACATGACTGTTGTGTTATCACGTTTATTTATTTCATTATATATAGGTTATGTGAATTTTCGTCCACGTGTGTTTATTTTACGAACTGAGCGATCAGCTGTGTATTAAATTGCTGCAGGTCGACACCATTGCTTTATATAATAATTTAACTTATATGTTATTTTAGTTTTTTCTGACACATGGCTTGTAACGTGTAAATATGCAATATGCGAATGAATTTCCTGTTGACGAGAGCGTATTAACTCTGTCGGCGACACTTCCATTAAATCCGTCAGCCGGCGCGCGACTGCGACCGACTTCCACCGAATGGAGTACAAATCATGTGTACATTAGATAATTTCTTTTTTTTCAAAAGTATTTAGTACGCTCCATATTTTCCGCAAATTTTATTAAACTTTCAATGATTAAACATGGAAATGGAAATGACAACTGAATAAACTCTTTAGTGTGTCGGGATAATATAAAAAATAACCTAAAGTTTTTTTTAAATGTACAAAGTTTGACTTGTCCACGGTAGAACTACATAAATCCATTTATTATTATACCTTTAAGTTCATAATTTATTTATTATGTGAGCGAACAAGAGTTTTCAGCCGGCCGTGTGACCCGGCTCAATATAGTGATTAGCATTTATATCAAAGTGGGCCGACATGTTCCGGCGCTAACTGCCTGCCCGGCGAGCGGCCGGGCTGCGGGAGACGCCTCGCACTGATCCGGGGCATTAACGACCCCCTAATTATTCTGACGCATAATCCATAAAGTTCACAAGTTTACTTTGAACGTGTGTATAGTTAGTCAATAAATTATGTTAGTTTTGACGCCTACAATTGTTCCTTGTTCAATAGTTTGTAATAATGCATTACAACCTATAAATTATATTCAATAAAGTATATATTGTATATACAATAGTCACATGCTCAGTTTATCATTCACTAAAAGAAATTAGTTACACGTTAAAAGTCCATCATTCATGTTATTATCTGTCGAGTCACGCTGAGCTGAAAAACTCGTCTTTTTCGGCGAACACTGTACCCGGAGTACATGTCCCGTGCTATTTGACGCGCCGTGACGCGACGTGACGACTAGCAGTAATCATGCAAAGATGAACGAATTAGATCCGCGTCTATATTCACAAATAAATTGCAAATATGTTAGGGAATATTAAGCACCAACGATATGTGTTGTGATTTTAAAGTAAGGTTTCCTTACGAATCAAAAATTAACCATGGCATAGGTGGATCGTTAGTTTACCTGAGGCCGGGCACATCGGAGACGGGCACACCGTCCTCGGTGAGCCAGGTGATGGTAGGTGCGGGCGCGCCGTGAGCGGCGCAAGACACGCGCGCTCCTGTGCTGTTGGAGAATGCGAGGCGCGGCGGCGGCTCCAGCAGGAACATCAGCTGCCCGCACACCGGACATCCTGTATACAACACATCAGTTTAGATTTTTAGTCCGCTTATTTATCTAGTCGCAGACGTGAGCTTATGATCTTCGGAGAAACGTAAACTGGTCTAATGTGATTGAAAAAACGCCAAGCATTGCTGTAGCTTTAGCAGCAACCGCAGCCAGCATACGCAAAGTCATTATCACAATTACAGTTATATAAATCAAAATAAAGTAAAATGTATAACTCAAAGTATGGAAAAACACAGCAACTTCGTCTTGCAGTAAATCTGAAATAATTTAGTAAGCGGACGGGAAATGGCTTTGTTTCGCTCTTCCCCTCAAAACGATTTACACAATAGGCTTACATTTAAATCGCTTTAACGCGCCCCTTTATCCAAAATCCAGATGTCCTCAGACGAAACTTAATTAATACTCAGTCAGGCCGCACTCCCGCCGCGCCGCGCCTCTCCGTGCCTCTGAGCTGCCGCGCCAGTTTCACTTATAACTGAGAGTTGCGAGTTAAAGGCTCTATTATTGTTGCTTACGTAAAAGTACATCAACGTCAAGATAAGATAAGAAAATTGAAAAAATATCAAAGTAATTTCCAGAACACGAAAAAATAAACGCGATGCTAAATGTTTGGTTCGCTTCTCATATCTTTGATTTAATTCTCCTCAAATTCTTCAAAGTAAAAAAAAAACAGGATTTTATTTAGTTATTTTTTTAACCACCAGATTTTTGCGGCTTTCATAAGAACAAATAATGACCTTGATGCCGAGGGACACACCCAGGTGGGGTAGCGCAGTTAAACGTTTTAAGCTAAATTAAGATAAAGGAATTTCGGCAACAAACTACCGCTACGCCTGCACAAACAATCATATAGAACAGTTAACTTGCGCGACGGAGCTGAGAGCGGCGGCGGCGGCGCTCGTAGAGACCAGAGCAACAGAATGTGTTTATGTTGACTGTACACTAATGTAAATAACTATTGTATATATTTACTGCCACTAATATAATATGATACTAGTAATCTGAACAAACATTTGTACCTATCGTTACCGAGATAACTGAACATCAGTGATATTAACAAAACATTGTGCTACAAAAGTATTTTCAAATCTCGATAACTTATCGTAAAACGTTTTCATTAAGATAAATAAATATATACACACATGTATAAGTATTTGTCGTAGAGTCGTCCTGAGACTGGAGATAGTGAACTAAACAATGGCCAACGACGTTGGACGCAGGATGGCAATAGTTCATAATGTTTAAAGTATTCCGGCGTGAATGTGAATGCTGCGTAAGCTTTTATTGCGAACAAATAAAAGAAGAATAATATTTCTGGGGACGGCGTCGTCTGCTCCCCGCGCAGCGTCGCCTCAGCTTTTACAACAAAAGGTGTATCGTTCGCGTAAACGCTGCGCTGCGGACAACGATAATGTTGAAAGCGAGACTTACACAATCTATGAAACCTCTAAAAGGGTCCATGTTAACAGCTTAACAGATATCTATAATCAATATTTTAGCTTTTTTGTAATTGTACATTTCTTAGGAGATGATGCTTTTTTTGGGGCTTTTCACAAAACAGAGAAGCATTCTTTAGCATGTATTTACAATTTACATGATAAAGGCTTCAGGGGTGGAAGGTGAGGGGTGGGGGGCAGTACAATAATCTTTGCAATGGTAATGGCACGCCGCTCGGCTCTCACTCTGCAGCTGTTTGTACCGCTTTGCGATCCTCACTTAGAGATTAGAAAATATATGGGATTTCGTGAAAATGTTCTAACATTGGTGTTGATTGAACTCGTAAAGAAATATTACGTAAGTATTTTCAAGTCCAACAATGCGCCGACTGTTATGATACAGGTATACAAAAGTATTTGTTTTACTTTCTCTCTGAAATAATACGGGATAAAGAGAAAAAGAAAACGTTTTACATATCTCACTAAAACTAATTTCATATAGTTACTTGTATTTATTAAAAACTTTAGTTGAGTCAAATGTAAACTAATTTTAACTTGTGTGTTGCTGCGACCTTCAACTAGTTGCCGCAACTCCGCTAAATGTTTCATGACGTACAAATTAATTTTGATTAACTCCGACGCAACGAAACTTGAACACTTTAAGTTTCGGGCAACTATTAATGAAACGTGAAACCTTCGCAGTAACTGTTTCCAAGAGAAACGCACAACACTATTCCGTATATTTCAATGTAATTAATATACATCTTATTAAAATTGTAAATTAACATTAATTGTTTAATACATATTTCGCTTCAGATATTTACATTCCGTAGTCTGTTAAGGCAAGGTTTTTGCTGTGCCACAATTATTGCATCCCCAACAGCCTGCCGGCTACACAAGCAATAAACCGGAAGGGCAAAGTTCCGTGCGCTCGTAAAATGGCACTGTGTTTAAACACGCCTCGTAAACACAGGCATTTATTAAATTCACCTTCGCTTCCCCCCCCACCACACCGCGCACCCCCTCGCCATCGCCATTCACTACGCATCACTCTTCACTTGTTAAAATTTTGCTTGTAAATAAACTCAACCTCATGAGAGCCAATAAGATGTGTACAATTGTGCTAAAAAAAAGTCTTTCGGCTTTTGAAAGTTCGGAGGCTATATAGCTATAGTCGAGTAAATATTGTTTTTATTTGCATACTCATAAGATCCCAATATTATTTTTCTTACATAAAATGTTATGTCATAATAAACGTAAGCTACATTTCATATTTTAACGGGTCTCAGCGACGGCAAATCATAAAATCCTTCTATTCCATTATTTTCCTCGCCATAAAATTATGATCTAGGAAATTCGTGGAAGTTCCCCTGCGCTGCGAGGATTACACGCAATGCTGAACCAAATTTCATTTATATTAATATGGATACTTGATAAAATCTCTTGTCGTATTCGAGAGAAATTACTTCATATAATAGTTTATATTATTTCCCTGGTATTACGAGTGCAAAACATGTTTTATTAGTAACTTGCCGCATTGGTTATTTCAATTATAAAATCATATTGTTATGTACTAAATGTTAAATAAATAGGACAGAGTGCAGTGTAGCAAACACCAACATTTCCAATGCGGAGTACAGCCGTGGCCTGCAGCCGGGCCGAGACCGAGGCCGACGCCGACGCCGACGCCGGCGCTGCAAAATTCTCTTTGAAATGCTAATGGCCACTTCTTGGTGATGCCGCTCTTTAACACAATTTGCCACACGATCCTCTGTAGAACTTACACTGAGCTAACGTTTTGTTATATCTACTTTGTGATTACTAAAAATCACTATATTTCGTCCAAAAAATAAATAATACGAAAAAAAATAATAATGATGTGTCGGAATCCGTGCATATTCAAGAAAAATATATCACCACACCTTTAATAGTATTGCTACTATATGTGGGTATATGTACATATTATACAACTGTTGAGCGGTTTCCACCACCAGATGTCGTTCTTCCTAGCAATTACTAGTTGTAAACAAAAGCATTAGGTGAAAATACCATATACAACTTCACTTTATTGTTCATTGTATTTTTGTCTAACCTCGAACAACACCGGGGTCCTAACACAGTATATTGTGCTATAAACTGGGACTGGGAAGTTACCCTTCTGCACACAAACATAAAATGGCGCTGTTTAAACGTTTCTCGTAACGACGAGAGACGAGCACTTATTAAATTTACCCCGGCAGCGTCATTTTATAGCTCAACACTTACAGATATTAGCGTAATATATAAAATATCGCTTTTATTGTCAAATTGTATTTAATGGACGACTTTTCTGAATTTTAAATCAAATTTAAAATATTTTTGAATTCATTTAAACCATAAAAATGTAATGTTGTCGACGCGGCATTGAGGACGACAGTCAGCGGGGCCGCGGAGGTAGCAGCGAGGTCCTAGAGCCATGTCGATATACAAATTATTGTCACTAACACGTGTGGACATCAGACAAATTTAATCTACTCCTATTATATATTTATCGTATCTTCATTTCGTTAACTTGGTTCGGAGGAACTAGAATAAGTTCTGTTTTGTGGACTGAGTCAAGTGAGCGCGGTGGTCATGGAACAATGGTGCGCTCTCCTGGCCCCGGCCGGCGCTCGCTACGGAAGTCGCTACAGAGCGCTGCAACTTTATGAATGTCGCTTTGCTCGGACGGAGGCAGCGGCGCGGTCGTGAGGCGAGTTTAATTTCCGTTCAGGACGCGCCGCTCAATGACCGACTTCAAGCACCGGCAAAGTTAATAGTCCTAATATGTTTATTGTTTGTACAAAGTAGACAAAAGTTTTCAATACTGTACGTATTAAAGTTTATAACTTTTACTTGAGCTCGATACTACGATAGATAAGTGTAAGCAGCTAAACTTACGCACAAGTCACTCATTGTCTGTTTATGTAAAATGAAAAACTTTAACTAAAAATGTACAGTTGTATAACACAATGGTAGCTTACCAGAATTATTTTAATTTAAGCGCACTCACGTGGCGTGGTGGGTAGGCAGAGAAAAAAATTAATCAGTGTGCAGGTAGCGCGGTCGCGGCGCGCTATTGTTTCAGCATTCCGCACTACCCTCCACCCGCCGCCGCGCCCTCCCCCTCCCCCGCACAGCTGGATAATAACGCGCGCGCTTTATGAAAAATGCAATTTAATGCGTAGCTCTTGCACCGCGGCCGCACTGAGTGCTGTGTGTGGTACCTCGCATTGCGTCAGTGCTGTTGAAATTTAATATATTGTATTTATACACAATATGTTGTTAAAACTTAAGTTGCCACTACCGAAAGTTGGAGCCAAAACTTTCGCAACTACTACGACCGTTTTACTTAAAGCCTCATCTTATGACTTCACATCAATAAACTCTAATTCAGGACATATGTTTTATTTATTTTTTCTAACAGTTTATAACTAATTTAAGTTTTACGTATTTTACATATAAAGTATATGACATAGTCTATTCGACATGTAGGTATATAAATTTGTAAACGCATACCACAAAGGACCCGCATACCTTACATTTTGTTTGAGATCAGCGGCGGTGATATGTCAGCGGACACAATACAGCGAGCAATGAAAATAACAACGTGAATTCCGAGAGTTTTACTTTCGGTAGCCGCTATCTTACAACGAATTGCAATGGACATACATACATACATGTTCCGGGCAAAAGAATGCGTTACATGCGACCTTATGATACAAATTTGTGTAAACGGGTATTTTATTCATTATAAAAATGAATTCTTTCCCTGACATTTTATACCACACAGAATTGCGGAAATCATAATTGTTGGAACGACGTTTGATCACCTAATTATTTTTTCAAACTTACTATAGTTTGGGGATTATGCAAATTGCATTATAAACAGCAAAACGTATCAGCTGAAAGTCCCGGCACGTGAGTTATGAGTACGGTCGCGCGTCATTTCCGCAGAGAAGGAAAAGTTGCGCGGCCAATAGACAACTTCGCTCCCCCGGCGTGGCGTGGCGTGGCGCGGCGCGGCGCCGGCGACCACTCAGTGATACTGCCTTCAATAAAGTTTTGAATGCAGTTAGTTGAACTACGTGAGTATGAAAATGGCTTAGTTTTGAAAAAATCTTTGTTTGCGTTATGAAATACCAGATGCTTGTTAAACTAAAGTAAATACTAACATGGATATTGCAAAAAATTATAGCGATAAAAATAAGAATTAAAAACATCACGATGAATATTATTTCTGTATATAAATTATTTCTTAACATACCTATTTTGGGGATAAAAAAAAAACAAATTATTTTGTGAATGTAAATCTGTTTTAATGGTTTTATTTTACGGCTCTAAAACATTCATGTAATAAATTTAAAGCAACACCTCAACGGCTTTAATGGCAATTAAGAAGCGAAATTGCGACTCGAAGGCCTCCTTCGTCGAATCCCATCCAAGATGCCAACTTTTAATTAAGTTAACCAACTAGTATGAAACTAATGAATTTAGTTGGGGCTTAAAGCGGTGCGAATTCATAACTCTCGCGTAACTTTCATCGTTCTCAGCGGCTTCAAAATCTTTCAAAGCACTTTCTTATAACTAACTGATGGGATGACTCCGGCAAGAATGCTTGGCAAAACTATCCTTAACATTGCTTTGCTCACTTATCTTTATTGAAGATAATTATCACTGCACACATTCTCAACTAATGTTATGTTCGATTTGCCTTATTATTTTTAGCGCATGACTTTCTCAAAAAACTTATACAATTATTTCCTTATCGTTTGAATCGAGTAATTTTACAGCGTTTTTCTATATAAGTTTAAATGTTAAGTACAATTTATTTACTTTTATCCTTGCATTTTTTACATTTATGTAAATCCAAAATGTACAAAAAAAATTAACATAGACTAAGTAGTGACTACATAACTGTTACTAGTTACATTGTTATGTATCATGGGTGTCATTCTCATTGTCGGAAACTGGTTCTTTAGGTGAGAAGGTACGCTTAATTTCCGTCGCCGAGGCGTCGCTTCACGCCGGCGTTGAATGGCCAACAGTCGCCTCGTGCAGCGCCGAGGTCTGCTACCTCGTAAAATTCTCAGAAATGTTCTTACAAACTCTTAACGTGGAAATGTACAATGAAATCAAAGAAGATATTATTTATTTGATGTGCCAGTTTATATATTTGTTTCATTCGAGAATATAATTAAATATTTAATGTGTCATATTACCACATTTAATAAATTTAAATTTTCTAGCCATTTAAGAAAACAGCAGGAAATTAGATTTTTGATTATGTTTAAGAAAAGTGTTATTAAATGCAAATGACTAAAATTTAGCTATTTCTATTTGTTAATATTTTGTTTTCTTGATTTCCTCTAAGTACTTTGAGAATTTAATTGTTTTAGTAGCTCGTAGTGCAGTGCACAGAGAATATACATTTGAAAATAAAGCGAGGTATTTGGAAACTGCTGAAAATGTTCTGAATATCTGACATCGTCGTGTGTCGCACCCCGCAGCGCCCTGCAGTGTCCCTACAGCGTCCTAAAGCGCCCCACAGCGCCCCACAGCGCCGAGTCAGGGAGAGGCTCGCTGGAATGCTGCACGACGGATGAAAACAATTTCACAAATTCCACAGCACTGCTACTGTCACACATTGTATGTATTTCCAAGAAATAATCAAGTCATTTTAAATACTTAAATGCATTTTGTGCTATACATTTACATTACATTCTTAAAAATCGCCTCTTAGAGCGAAGCATCTTATGAGTAGATCAACTTAAATAAGCAAAAGAAACTACATCCAAATACATACATGATTCAATATTTAGTAACATTATCAGTTATGGGAGTCCATTATCTCAAGGACTTATCTGCCGACAGCCTCCGCGAGCGGCGCGAGCGGATCGGGCGGCGCGAGGAAGTTAGTTTAAAGTCCCTTGAATGTGTAATGCGAATCGATAACCGCAACTGCCAAAGTGCACTCAGTACTTAAGTGCAAAGTTACTACACTTACTTACAACTCAACTTATAATGCATTCAGTTTAAATACGTCATACTGTTTGTCAGAGTTTTGTGCTTTACTTCTTATATTAAGTACAGTTCCAATCAATGAAAAACATAGATATTTTAGTAGCTTTAATCTCGACACATTTAACAATCCTTAACTTGTGTTGTATTCAAAAGTATGTTATTTATTTTATTATTTTTAATACACCGACTTAGATATGTTATTGTGCGGTGATAGTTACACACAAACTGTTATTGTTGCAAACAAAATTGTCTCACTGCCTTCATTAAAATACCTTAAAGCAATGTATTATTTAATTTGTTACTGACTTTGTTAATATTATAGCTATCCTGCTCTGTTATGTTACACAACAGTATTGTACTGTTCTAGAAGTAACATTTGTATTACAAAAATCTTTTCTACAAAAAGCATTTTATAATAGAATTATATATCGGGAAGCGAGCGAGCGCCAGCACACAAGCAGTGGAGGCAGGGCTCATCGCGTTACGCGTTACGTGGTACGCGTTCGTCCGACAAATTGGTTAGATTACCTGATTTGCTGAGCTCATCAACTTCCACACTCAGCAATTTAAATGTGAGGACATATTTTTATAAACTTTTCCTCAAATAACCTGCCTAAAGTTACATTGTAAATATTAGCGTGAGATTAATACAATTTTAACTCACACCTTTATTTAAATTTTAGCTGTAAGTTAGTGGATCTAAAAAACACAATTCTCTGTACTAACTTTTAATTAACTCACTGATCTGTAAATAAACTAATGAATTTACTAAATAAGGGAAGTTAGCTGTTAACTTCGCGACCTAATTTCGTAATTAAAAGAAATTAGCATTCTGATATCCAACTAAATTGTTCGGACGTATGTTTGCGAATGTGATGTTGTGTTGTACTTCCTCTCAGTCACATGTTAGGACAACATCAGTCAGTATTACAGTGGCTTTCAAATGGCGTGACACTTGCATTAATGCATATTGCAAACTTTGTATTATCAAATATAATGAAAGAAAACAATAAAGTTATATTGTTTTAATATATGTCAATCCTTACCGAAATAAAAAACGTGCGTAGCTAATATTCCGAGCGTGGTTTACAGTTTTCAATTGTTTCCGTCCCGCCCCCCTNNNCCCCCCCCCCCCCCCCCCCCGCGCCTACGCCCGGGGCAAGTGATAATGCTCGCGGTGCATGAAAAATGTAAGTTTATACATACTGTGTGGTGTGATACGCTCAGAGGCAGCAGTGCTCTGCGCGACTCACGCCGCTCCCTCCACTGCACCGCGACAAATACACTATCTCATAAGCTCTCTCGTTATATAATAATTAATATATTATACCTATTTAATCATTAAACTTATTGAAACGGAATCTAATTATAACGCGATTTAATTATTTTTAACTTCCCCAGTCACGGGCTACAGAAGAACATTTTAATTAGACGTTTTTATTCAATTCATAAAGTATGGTTCGCACACTTGACACACCTCTCATTACAGAGGGAATCGCTCTGTTATTTTCTTTTTGTGTCCACAAAATGCGGTTTTATTGAATTAGTCTGAGAAGGATGCATTCATAGGCAACCCGTTCTCGAGTTTATTTAACAGACCAACTTTTTCTAAAATGAAGTTAGGCGCAACTTCGCCGCTTATTATCTGTCTAATAGATTCTTTGTAGGTATTTATAATGTTAATGAAAAATAAATGAATACCAAACTTATATCTGTCATTCATCATCATCATCTCATTATTTAAAGAGACATCAACTGTAACATAACGGTTAACCGCTAAAGTTTAAACTTTGTAACAATCAAAATAAAAACCAGTAGAATATAACTTGAAGAGTACTTATTTCAATAACTGCAGTGTGGAGTGGAGTGGAGTGTGGTACTGTGGTAGCTTTATCGGCAAATTAGCGGAAACAGCGCTGCAGCGCTGCAGCGCGACGACGGCCATTGTGTGTGGCGGTGTTTTGCGGTAGTGCACGAGTCTACGTGAGTGCGGTGTGCGCCAGCTTGAAAGCCTCTTCTCCCCGAGAGATGTTCCTATCGATAGTTTTTTATTCACAAATATCGATAAAATCCTTTTACAATGAAAGATTGTTCAGTCATTTAATTCAGTTCACAGTTGTCAGCACGTTTATTAAGACGAGCAATGGCTACGGTAATTAAATATTATAATACAGACGGTAATAATACCTGTTTAGGACAAAACTCAGCGAGGGACGGACATCATTAACTAAAGTTAATTCAAAAATTTTAAATAATTGACTCTATGTTTTCCTTATGTTATTCTATGTTTCGCGGGAGAACATTGGGCCTAGTACGAATATTTGCTATAAGCACCATCAAAATTTCTGCGGCACTCTAGTCGGGCGTAAAGTACTTAAAAAATATCATACTAATTGTGACATACTTGAAGATAACGATACGAAAGTGCTTGTCGCAAATATTCCTAATAGGCCCACAGTTGCTTCACTAGTGAGCTGAGCAGCTTGTCGCGGCGCGGCGTCACCAGTGGCGCACTTATTGTTGCCTTTTGAGGCCCGCAACCGCACTTTAGGAACTTTTTGTCCTCTTACGAGTGCACACATCTATTGACATTCTTCTATAAAACGTGTGCCATGCATCTATCGAGAAGTCTTTAAATTTTTTTAATTGTACGATTCGCCTATTTCGTAATTAGACTTTTATTAGTCCCTAACTATTTTGTGCATTTTCATATAACTTACACTTTTCTGAGATTGTAATAATAGTTTACCAAATTAATTGTGGGATATTTGATTTCCATCAATTAGAATTTGAGGGCTAGATTCAGCACAGGCTCTGTAGATGCGTTGAAGGCAGCGTGCGACTCGCGCAATGCAATTACGAGGGTAGACGCGGCCGCGGGCGCCTCCACACCTCCTCACTTCATTAGTACACTCATTACAATTAGAGGGAGCCACATGTATCATGGGACGAGGACCGAGGACCTGCACAATTACTTGCCATTGATGTCTAGACGGGGGCACAACGCCACACGCGCCAGTTTTCGTATTATTTCCAGTGTGCATTGTTACATAAGATTCAAGCAACCTTTTTAATTTTTATTTTTAATACCAGTTGTTTAGTCGACTAATGGCATAAAAATTTAGCAAATATATTTATACAAAAAAATAATGATTTCAGTCGGTTGAAAGAGCTTGCTCGCTGGACTGGCCTGGAACTAAGACGGCAGATTAGCAATTCAGATGCGCGCATTTTCTGCACTCCCTCGCCCCCGCCCCCAGGCTCATTGAAATTAACTAAAGCCGAATACCAAGCTAAACGCTTTATGTAACCTTTATGTCGCTACGAACCAAGATATTTTGGAATTTGCTTGCTGCGTTGTGTGCACTCTTTATCGTTTTGCAGCAAATACAATTCAAACGTAGACCTTTACCAACTGTAACTGGTATATTTATATATATAGAAGCGTCACTAATGATCTGCAGGAAGTTCTGCCAGGTCGAGCGCCCGCGGCACGACCTTGTAATTATGTTACGTGTAAAATCTTTTACTTTCTTGTTACAGCTCGGTTACTTTCTCAACAAGGGCGTACATATATGACGTACCACATTGAAGCACGGTACCTACAGGCGCCCGCTAATCCCCGGCTTACATCCTGAGCAGTACATTTTCCCGCACGCGATGAGAACACCGTCAATAGAGCATGTTATGTATCTGTCTGGCCCTGGAAAGCTCTATAAAGTTGTCACATTCTCAAGATTTAGCGATTAGGAATGTACGCAGAGAGGAATTTCAATTACATTCTGCACTATCCGCAAAAATTGATCGAAGTCCGTTTACTATTAAGTATAAACTGAGCAGCAAGTCAGTCGCAGCTCAAGTTGTGAGAGAAGTGGAACGGAGCGGCGGTGGCGGCTACATTATTCACAGTTCGCGAACAACAGTCGATTGCGTTGGAGATAATCCTTTGAAACATTTCTCGAGGCGAGCTCGGCGTTCTGCACGTCTCCTCTCTCCGCAGTCAACGTGCCATCTGCATTCCATCTTAGTGTGAAGATTTAAATTTCATCAAAGCCAACTAGATGTTGACAAGGTTATTGAATCAGTTAGATACAATGCCCTTGTTATTATGTTGCTAATTAACCACAAGTCTAGAAACCTCGATTATGTAAGTTATGTACCCCATATTAAACTTATGTATGTATTATATATATGAGTTTTATAGACCCATGATTAGAATAAATCTGGATCTAAATATCCAATACGGTTTCAAATTATTCAAAGCTCATTTGGCGATTTTTCGAATACTTTAAACAAGACACGGATGAAAGTGAAATGAGCTTCGTTAGAAAGTTCTTATTTCATTCTTACTTTGCTCTTGAAAGCTAAAATTAGAATCAAAGCCGGTCAAGAAGTTCAACAGTCGCTGTATAGGAGTCGTGCGTCCCTCGCTGAATGCAATTTTACTTCACTACATCGTGCTTGAATGTCTTATATTTTTATTAATATGATACAATGAATAACAAATCTAATATCTATTAATCAATCTAAATATATATTTCATTATTACATTTCAGAGTCTTTTTTTGTATCAAAAGTTTCTTTTAAGAAATCTACCTCAGCTATGATATATAAACAACGTAACATAGTGTAGCACATAATTAATGAAAACTTTTTCCAACCTTCATTCACATGTTTTGCGTTACATGTAATTAAAAATCTTTTTATTTGAATTTCAGGCAACACCGAAAATTTCAAATGAAAGCGAATAGAAAGATAGTCACATAATGAGCGTGTGAGTCGTGCTCGCTAACGAACTCTCGATGGCTGAAAGGCGCCCCTGCATCCCTCGGGCGCATCCCCCGCACCCTCGCCCCGCACCCCCCGCGCACAACCTGCAGCCCTAGCGACGTGTCAAGTAATTAGCTCAGCCTCTGCACCCGGCGGCATCACCTATGACTTTATCAGCTTTTCTAAAATCACAAATTTATGAATAAACTGAAAACGTAGCTTCTCATAAAATTATTTAATTACTTTCAAAATTTTGATGTTTTACATTTGTAACAGATGTATCTACTAAATATATGAAGAGAAAAAATATGGTTTATTAGTCTTTATTGTTATTGTTTAAAAGATAAAAAAAGGTTACACATCAAGAGTTCTTTGTTAAAACATGTACCGAGAAGTATACACTGATATTTTGACTTGACCGCATCTTGCTATCAGCTGCACTACTAAGCAGTCGGCGCTGCATGGCCGGCAACGCGGGTGCGGGCGCCGGGCCTGCAATGGCACACGATGACACACCGCGACTTTAACGGATATAAAAAGTGCTGATTCGTAAACTAAACTGTAAAGATTAACAACTCATTTACAGTTTAGTTAGATAGAATAAATATTGAAACTACCCAACATTTTGTTACTGTGCAAAATAACTTTAATAAAGAAAATACTAAAAAGTATATCCAACATTCTTAGTCTCGGTATAAAAAGGTGTAAATTAAATGACTTATTAAGAACAATGTAGTTGTCGGGTACATTGTCGCCGCGCTCGCTTCCTCTTGCTACCGGTTACTACCTGTTACCGTCGGTTACCAACAGTTACTGCCGGCTACTGACTGCTATCGATAACATGCAGCTAATGTTATCGTTAATAATATAAACTCACTTGGCCTTCGCTGTATGTAAGTTTTCGATAAACGTAACCTTTAAAGTTTCAATTATGTAGAGGTTAAATAACAACTCTGTTATGAATATAGATAATAAAATGAGTTATAAAGCTATAACGTTAAAAGCCAGCAGATTAAAGGCCACTAGCGATGTATGTATAAAAGTTTAATTAAAATACAAAACCCTAGAAAAGTAGGTAAAAGCCATTATATCGTCGACGGGCGGCGGCAAAATAATGAACGCCGCACTTTATTGACAAATATTAAGACAAACGCTTTTAATAAAGCTCGCCGTATAATTTACCCCAACTGCTGCTTCAATTAAAACATCATTTAATTAATATTTTCTTTTTCCTTTTCAAGTTAGATTTATACATTTTTATTTACTTTTATTGAATTTACTATCTTATATTAATTAAATAGAGAGATGTAAACTATAATATGAACAGCTAGTGTGACCCTGCCCTGTGAAACTGGCCGACACTGTCTGACAGGCTGAGATAATGTGGAAATTGTGTTTCACAACCTGCACATAATATGTACGTAGGTACATACATACAAATCGATTTCGTAACATTTATAGAAAAAAATATGATCGCAAGCTTTTTCTTTTTCCTTAATAAACATTTATAATTAAATGATGGTGCAAAATGAACAAGGCTTGTAATATACAGCAGGTTTCCTTTACATAATTACGTGTATAAATTAAAGCTGTGGGATGTCGGCGGCGGCGGCGGCGGCTATCGGACTCTGTTGTGCTATAAAGTTACTGCAGATATAACTAACGTAGCCTTCCTCTCAACACGATTATTAAAACTAGGGGCCACTTAATGCACTATCATCAAATTAAAGTAATATTGAACACAAATTTTGTTATACCCGTACAATATCCCTGCTGACTGAATAACTTATCGTTTTTACATAGAAAAGAATAAAACGAGTTCCTTCGTAGAATAATTAGATTTGTCACCATGAAAACTAATTTTATACCTTAAATCTTCGTTAATAACTAAATCTTAATTTTTTTAACGAATATAACTACATTGGTGCATGTTAATATATTATAGAAACAATATAAACATTAATATCAATCATATATTTATTTCAACTTTTAAATTTGACTATTTATTAAGAAGAATAAACTGTAGCATGGACACACTAACTGCACAAAGTTCTATTAATGTCCTACTTCTTCCGCTGCAGTTATCCAGCAGTTAAATGAATCTTCAGCTAAGATGTAACTTATCTGCGGAAATGTCACTTAACTTCTGTGTATCTTTCTGACGTCGCAGCATTCAATTACATTCTAAAGATATATTGACACATAAGTAAAAAATAGTAAAAGTACATAAACTTCGCTAGTCTTTTACTAATCATGTTTAGACATAATATCTCTATAGTCCGTTAATTTTTCTTTTTTATAACAAAAGGGGGCAACCGAGGTGTTCATAATCGTCTGTTGATACTTGTGCGTCTCCGTTATGTTTGTAATTTTATTTTATTTCCTTAATAGTTTATTTGGTATTTGGGAGCTTATATGAGGACCATAAATTGATTGTATTCGACACCATTTGGTCGCGCGCCAACTCGAGTGCAGCGCATTCCATCGACGTCCGACAGATCGAGCTACATGCCATCCTTTGTGTACCTTCTATGTACTACCTACATATGTATGTATGTACGTACAGGCGTATACTGCATACCAATCTATGGCAATAAAGCGTAGTCCGCCGATTTTTTGTATAATTTAAATAAATGTGTATAGGATAAATAATGTGGGTAATTTGGGAAGAGAAAGTTTCTTTGAATAAGTTGAAATTATAATCCATAGTCCTATTATAAAGAAAGGAGTAGGCAGGTAGATAGTAGGTAGTACTATTTTACATAATACAATACGAATGGAATAAAATCTGATATCCTTTAAATGTAACATCGGATTCAATAACATATTAAGTCATAGTTAGTTCAAGAGAAAATGCAAAAGTATTAAAAATGAAACAGCTGTCGATATTTATTTAAATATAATATCAATGATGTAGCGTCTGCCGGCCGCGGAGTTGCGGGAACTTGATCAATTTAATGTATTCAATACGATTTGGTCGCGCGCCAGACTTATTAAACCGCGCTCCTACGAGTATCTCATCTGATCTGGATACGTCCAGTTAAATGCAGGCAATTGCTCTCTGAAGATGTCCACAGATTCGTATCGTTGCTAGTCGTTCCTTTTAATACCAGCACTGTTTAGTACTTTGCTCTAGATGAAATTAAATTGAATGTAAAAACGAAATGCAAGTAATGTACAGAACGGTATAATAAGAAAAAAACATAGATTAGGTACACTTTAAGAATTATGAATACCAATGAATTATCTTTTGTCTATTTACATTTGTGACACGGAAACTATTTTCATGGAAGACTATCCGAATAGTAGATAAACACTTGGTTTGGGTCTGAGCTAAGTTCCCCACCAACGGTTCCCGCCTTGTCGTGGTGGTGGGGCTCTAGTAACCGTGAGGAGCACATGGTGAAGCTAAGAGGAACCAGAGCCTGGTAGTGTGTGCAGGACCAGTCAATGGGTCCCGACAGGTCCAGCGCGCTAGCCGGCCCACCCGGAGGAAGCGCCGGAGGTGGACTAGGTGTTGTTCGCCTCCGTGCTGCCTATCGAGGAGGGACCGCGAGGGATGTGGGAAGGGTACTGGTTTATCCTGCCCTCCTGCATCTCTCGTGGTCGGCGGATGTGGAGGCCGCGAGGGCTGTGGGAGGGTACTGATTTATCCTGCCCTCCTGCAGCTGTCGGGGTCGGACGTGTGAGTCGCCGGCTGGGTTGCGGAAGATTGCGCAAGTGTTCCTGTGACTCAGCTACATGGCGAGGTGAAGGGCCTGAGGGGTTTTAGTGGGGTCTGAGTTAAGTTAGCAATGTATATTCAGAGATTTTCGAGCGCCCACATAAATACAACGCGAGCTCCCGCTAGCGCTGTTTGTGCCGCCTCATGTTTATATTTAAAAACATGTCCGCGTACGAAATCTAAATAAAACGTATGTGGAGGCGTGTGTTTGCTCGAAGCTCGCGTCTTGATTGATTCTCAAGAAGGAAAACAAATTTAATACAACAAAGATATCTGAAGTATCCCAGAGTATATACTTTACCTTCTTGTCGAGCTCGTATCTGTGCTCTGTCAGCTGCTAGCTACTCTGTTAGTTATTATTACATTACATTACATACTGCGCGTCTGTTTACAGCTTGTCTGCATTTATAAAGATGGCAGATCCAAAACTGTACATACATAAAAATATATTTAAACTATTAAAGTGACTATATCTAACTTTACTTTACTTATATTCTTTTATATTCACTTATCACTAAATCCTTTCGGACGATGAGAAAACCTATGTCCTCATAGAATGGTCCAGGGCTGGCCTCGAGATGTTATCAAGCGTGACAAACGAGCTTAATGCACTTGTCAGCGACAGACCGCAGCACAGAGTGCAGACAGTGCAGAGAGTTCACAGAGCACAGAGTAAGGAGCACAGAGAGCGCAGCAAATCAGAATTGCTAATTGTGAGCCGTCGCCGGCACGCGCTCGCCGCACACTCGGCCGCGCGAGTGATATGATGAGAGTCACACATGCGTCCGACGTGCCGACGTTTATGCGTTCAATTAGATTTAGCAAAACAAATTGTAACTATTATGAATATCGTGAAATTAAAACAAACATATTGCCTCTCCTTGCCTTAGCTGTAAAGAGAAAAAATTATTTCTAATGACTAAGATGCATTTGGCCTATCAAAACATAGCCTAATTCTCTCAATCTCACAAAGATTTTGTGTTACAACCACGACACTTAACAACTATTGACTTTCAGATCTAAGTTGTATAATATCTATGTATATCTTTCTCATAACCGCATCTTGCAAAAAATCGTCATTTCCCAATTACGTTGTCAGAGACAAAAGTCGACGAGAGGTTTTTGTTTCAAATCGGAATTCGCTACACAATGATGTTCTAGCATCGGCTCGAGGCGCACGAGTAGCGCACAATGACGTCATCGCACGAGGCCAACGTTCACCGACAAGTACCAGTGTCGCCGGACAAGTTTGAAACTGAAACTTGGTCGCTGTTGATTCCAACAAAAGCTGTAATTATTTGAAGCGACGACATCTGCATTGATTTACGGCTGAAGTTGGCTCGCGATCTGCATAATGCTATCGTCAGCAACCCGCCACCTCCAGACCAGGATTCCAACAAAAACCTATCGAATATTCAGATCCGAAGTTCCTAATAATTGATTGAACAAATTCTACAAGACTATATAGGGGCTCATTTTAGTCGTAAAAACATGAAGTAACTTTGTATGGTTCAGGTATTTCCATTACTCTTGTTCACTGTCAATATGTCAACAATATAAGGTAGACTTTCTTCGCCTTTTTCTTTGTTTGATTTGAATAATTGGAAAATTTATTGAATTATAATATTGTTGGACGGGTGTAGTGCCGAACGCGAATCGATCGATCGTTGCATAGAACAGTAATGAGGCTAATATCGTACGTAATAACAGTAAATACGGCTGAAATGAGCCGCCGTGCGCTGCGCCAATGACAGCGGCTGGACCACTAATAGAAGCGCGGCGTTCACTAGTCAAAGCTAGGAAGTGGTCCAAGCCACTAGATATTGCATCAGATCGTGTAATAACATACAAGACAAACAAATAGTGTTTTACAATCAGAAATCAAAATAACTTAGGTACATAACAATATTGTTTACCTAATCCTGTAAATATCTCACAAACACATTGAAAATCACATGACACGTGTATTAAAATTATTTTTATAGCTTGATCAGGGAAATAATAACCCTCGCTTAGTTGCAGAAAAATATTTACCACCACCTCGCAGAAGACAGATGTGAAGTGGAAGTAATTCCGCGTTAGGGTCTAATGAGTGTGCGTACCGGAAGCCTTATTTTAGATCTCATCCCCTTCCACCATTTGCTCAAAAGAAAAGTCTGGGAAAGGGAAGTGGTTTTTACGGAAGGAAAAGCGTAGGAAGGGTAAATATTACTCACTAATCTGACCGCTTCTGCTTGTGGCTTGCAACTTGCAGACGGTGCGGAGGCGAGCAGTAATGGGAATCGAGTGAACCGGTATAATTGGCACACACGCCGCCGTTTGACCACCGGCCAGTGTAATTAAAGCAAGCAGGCCGGGTGCGGGGGCGGGGACGCGGGGATGCTGCGTTACAGTCAGGGAATATCCACGCCGAGCTCACCTAGTTTCTGCGAACTTTGTCGGCTGCGTCAATATTATCTATTATATATCATTCAAAGCTCCGCGTAGATATATAGAAATACATAGAATTTCGAACATGCCATTTCCTTAATAATTCTGCCAAACTATTGCCTCAATAATTCCTGTGAAATATCGCGTAGCAATAAAGCATTGTGGATTTGCGGCGAGAGGCATAAAGCGTGTCCGGGCCGGCGGCGGGCCCCGTGGTGCGGCGCGGGAGAGCGGAGCGGATTCCTGGGGGTATCCACGCGGCCCCTACCTGGACCTATAGGCCATTGTTACATATTACTGGGCAACTAATATAAGTACAACTAAGGAATCTTTTATGTTTATAGTTTTAAGAAAGATATGTCGGACATGTCATATATCTTAGTGGTAACATAATGTTGTATATTGCTGACCTACAAGTAAGTACTTAAGCCTTAAGCGACATTATGAAACCGATAGTACCTAATTTTAAACAGATTGCGCCTTAAGCGCTGCAGCCTACAAAAAATAATGGATAAAGAATATTATTAATAAGTAAAATTGTTAGTAAAGATTTCTCTCAATACCCTTTTTTAATTTCGATCGGTACATATAGAATAATCTCGGTCGTTATTTACCAGTTTTACCTCAATAATTCGTTTGTGATATCACCTGGCCGTAAAGCAGTCGAAAAGTCCGGCGCGGGTACTGGCACGGGTACCGACGGGGAGACAAAGGCGCCACCGCTCTCATATTGGATTCTGAATGAATAATGGAGGTATCAGTGTCACCGCGCCCCTCCCACCCGCGTCCGCGCCCCGCGCCCCGCACCCCGCACCCCGCACCCCGCACCTTTGCCTCGCATCTCTAGACCTCTGATAATGATAGCGCTGATAAATGTAGTGCTCTAGCGATGACATCGACGCTTGCGCTACGCTCGGGTTTTATTCTAAAAATTAAATGACTTTTCTTGTCCTCCAACGTACTCCTACTATTTGGGCTTTGCAGTGCTACCAAGTTTTCAGTGAGCTTGTTTAATTACAAATACACATACCTGTCTTTGTCTTCTTTTTTTTTAAAGACACCAGGTCATATTACCAAGTTACGTCCGTTCTAAGAAACATGTTGACGTTGCCTTGTCCCTAGTTTTACATGCTCTTAGTTTTATCATCGGCCCTGTTCAGTCTTGTTTCACATTTATTTAAACAAATAATTGTGTAATATTGAATCTTCGTAGATTTTCTATAATTCTCAATAAGATCTTATTAAATAATTCTTATGGTTTCCTGTGTAACTATTGATCATATAATTTGGAAGAATACAAGAAAATTATGTAGCAGTTCTCTGATGAAACATAATTAATTTAGTAATAAAGAGACCGAAATACGGCGTGGACTTAAGCCTCTTACATCGCGTCCGTCTTTATATAAACGACGCTTGAGGATTTCCTCGTTCATCAAACGTATTTAGAGCTCAAGATTTTATTGTACTTCTCCAAGGCAACAGATCATTTTTGTTAGCGATAGCGCTGTCACACAGTGACTGATACCTAATATAAATAAACAAGGTTATGTAATACATTTATACAAAAAAAAATAACATATTTTCATACTTCGCCTTTAGCCATTTTATGTATAAAAGTAAGAGTTTTTAAATAGAAAAATACATTTTTATCAATACTAAATAAGAAATCTTTTATTCAGTAACGGGATACATTTACAAGTATTACAACACAATGTTAACTCCCTCCACTCAACCGTGTTATTTGACTGAAAAGTCAAAAGGTCATGGGTCAATCCTTGTAATGAAAAGTTTCATTTGGAAACTCATTGTCTCAATTAAATACTTCCTTGAGCTGTAGATAATTCAAGAAATCAACGTTAAACCCCCAGAAGAATGCGTTACAATTGCCAGTCAATGTGAAATAAATGTTATATAATGGTGTTGCTTGGAGCGCGGCTCGTGCGATGTGCGAGGTGCGAGGACTCTTCACAATAAATTACACCGCTTTTCAGCTCAAGCAGTTTATTGAGAGTCAACAACAGTGCTAGGGGAATGCTCGACAAATTCACCTTACTGTGGTTTACTAACTAAACTGTTGTACAAAATATTTAAAGTGACTTTTGTTTAAATAAAATATCAGTTTATTTCAAAGACGACATCCAGCCGAGTGTCAGCTAACTGTCAGCACTATTCACATATAATTATCTGCAAGATCTACAATATATCTGACGCTCACAATAAGTATTCGATATTACAAGTGACATTATCAACTGCACAGATTTAAAATAAGATTAAAATACTCGTAGTTTTCGTTAAAATGTTGACCGGAATTATATGAATGCCCATCTCGTGATGTCGTGTTCTTTTAAATATTTTGGAGTCGTAATCATATTACTTATAATATTAATGCAGTATTATTTTGGAAGCTGATGTTTCACAGTCAAATAACCGTATCTTAGGCAAGGTTAGTCGTAACTAATTAAAGTTGTAAACATGACTTGAATTAAGACAAGGCAGGGCAAGGCGAGGGTGAATCGAGGCCTCTCAAGACTCGGTCCCTTCAAATTGAATAGACAGACGCACCGACAAACATAACTTCAGTTAGATTAAAGATATGATAAAGTTCTGCTTTGAGACGGAGGCTTTTGAAGATGTACACAATATGAAAGTTAAATTAAAGCTTGCTTAGATGGATTATAATATACACAAAAGTAATTCCGAAGTCCAGAGGCGTTTTAATTTAATTAAAAATTGATTAATTTCATTAAGCAAAAACCATAACAAAACAAGTGACAAATGACAATTGAATAAACAAATAAAGAGTTGTTTTCCTAATTCGACTGTTACTTCTTTCTATTCTGCACCTTTTCATTGCTCCTTCGAGGCTATTTTGTGGAGCCTCTCTGAACTTCAAAAGTTCTCTACCAGAGCAACTATACTCAACATGCCATCAGAAATGACTCCCTGTTAGATTTTGCGCGCACATAATCCCGATATTTGATCGCTATCACAGTAGCGCCCCCTTCACATGGAAGCGACACTAACTGGGCCGTGAAATGAAACGCGCCGCAACTATGACACATCTCACTAACTCCGCACAGAGCCCTCTTGAGCAACGTTAATTAAAAACCATTCGTATCATCTAACAATAAAGTTGCAAGTCGCGTGCTTTCTTCACTAACAAATATTCATCATTTTGTAACTTGGCTTCCTAAGTCGTCAAATGTCATACTCAAATAATGTTTATATATATATCTTATTATTACACAAAAACACGTACACGATGATATTTGTTTTAACAAAACATTTTTACACAATACAACAAATTCACTGCTATTCTGAATAACTTCTTATTTAAAGGAAGTTAATTATATTTGTTTATCCACATACTTAGACGTGTTGTTGTTAAATGCAATAGTAATCATTTAGGTGTCGAGGCCATCAAACAAAAATGAAACTATGTATATAGTAAATTTGTCTTAAACTAACTTGAGGCAGTCAAATATAATTAGAGTTCAATGTGGAGTCGTTATCGTACTGAATATTCTCAGCGAGCAGAAGTATAACAAAACATCACAAACCACAAACTGACATACCTGAAATAACATATTTCTGACAACTTTAGTGTCACCACTATTTCCTGCATTCATTTCTACAATTTTGTATTATTATTAACTGTTTAGCTTAGCATTCATTACTCATAATCTAACGCCTAAATAAACAAAATAACAATGTCCATGTAAAACTGAACCTAATTTTTATATGTCACGATAATTTTCACGTGAGGAGACAAGCTTAAGACAGTGGAATGATAAAGTGTGTTCCCGAGACAATCCAGAGAGTTCCCGGCCGGGCGCAAGCTACACAATTCATTTGTGTGTGACAGCGCGGACCTCATTGCCACTCGGTACCTCAAATCTTTATAATATAAGAATTAAGATTATTCTTCAAACGAACTACTTATTAATTACTTTTTCGAGGAATTTTTTTTTTAATTATCTCGTTACATTTTAATAAATATATCAAGGCCATTATTAAAAAAATATAATAAAAATTACTTTGTATGAGTATTCTATTGCTTTTTTCGTAAAGGCAAAAAATGTCGTAACAGTAGCTTATGCATTCCTTGCGCTGTTTTGGGATTAATTCCTCTTTACAAAGCTATCGTGACACCGCAAGTAACATTATTGCGCTTTACAACTCAAACTACTTTGTTAATGTAACAAATAGTTTTGTACAATCTCTTTGACAACAGTCAGTCAGCAGTGTCATTACTTACAATATATACTATTGTTGGTTATCACCATAACATTATGTATGTAGAGGCTAATGTACTTTATTACAATAAAACACGAAATTGGTATTTGAATAAATATTAAGTATATATATGTCAGTTTCACATTATGTAGACAAGGGCGTAATTTAATATAAACTAAAACTAAATTCCGCTGGAGGGCAATCCAATTATACGGTCCAATTAAAGCCGCATTTCGATGCTCTGGAGGGGAGCGGGAAGAGGGAGGGGGGGCAGGAGGTGAGGGGCGAGCATTTAGAGAGCGTCAAGACATAATTGTTACGTAATTAATGAACTTGAGAAGTTTGCTATTAAGTATATTTATTACATCCGGGACAGGCAGAGAATTCCCTATTTACAGATCTTAATGTAACGAGAAACTCGACGAGATAAGATCCGCTACACCTGCAGGTCTGTTTATACAGACAGTTACATCCAGAACGTCAACGTATCTGCCCAGTAGTGCATCATATTATACTTGCACACCAATTCGTTTACAATAAATATTGGTAGAAGGCAACAGCAGCTATTTTTCATGACTGGCTAAATATGTATTGTTTATTTTGAAAAGTAAACTTATCGAGACATTCGGGCCAAATAGGTGGCTTTTAATTAGGTCCATTAGCTTGCAGTGAGGCACGGGCACAGGTTGCTCACGATCAGGCGGCATTATGTGATCTTACTACATATTGGTGGTACACAAGGCGGTGTGCGCCGCATCGCTGACGTCGCGCCGGGCAATGCGCGGTGCAGCGGGCGCCGCTAGTCAACGGAATTCCGGGAAATAACGCTGCTTAATTACTGCTATTAAATGTAATTCTGGTTGCAGTATATTGTGGCTGCTTCTTGTATAAATATTTATGTACTATTAAAACATATCCTATTTTAATTGTATGAACCTCGTTGTATTAATATTTTGTTATGTACAACTGAAATAAAAAAGTTCCAAAGCATACATATTTAAGAAATTGCTCAGTCCTCCAATGTATGCCAGAGCTTACAGAAATCCAGTTCAGTAAAGTGGCAGCTAGTTGAAGTGATTCTCAGAAAACTGACATTAATTAAGTAAGTAACTAATGAGACGCGATCGCCCCGGCCGGCGGCGAACAGAGGACGCGGCGGCGAGGTGGCGCGATGGTGTAGCCTCGGTACATCTCAGCGACTGACAATTATAATTTAATTAATTGTCTTACATCTATCTTTTAAATGACACCCTCTTGTGTTGAAATAATACTCGTTACAAATTTGAACAAGTCATTCATTATGACGTTCTTGAAAAATAATTGATTATTTCCAATCAATTTTAGGTTTTAAAAAAATATTGCGTCAACAGTTGTTAAATCAAAAAGTTTATCAAGAAACTCACTAATGTTCAAGTTAATGGTATGCAGTCTATTCCTGTCACCTGCAGCAGCCGCATACCTCTCTTACAGAAAGTGTTTTCAATTGAACGTAGGTTATTAATGTATTTCGCATTGTAATTACGAACCCATCTCAGAAACAAATTTTTAACTCGCAAACATTACACAGCGCGGGAAATTCCTCGGAAACAATTTAAAAGTAAAGCATTTACATATTGTAATAGACTGCTGTTAATCACGTATTATAGAATAACTTATTATTAATCCTTTCCAAACATTTCTTCTTAATTTTTTTTAAGAATATTACATAATAGAAAATGCATTGTATAAGATATGCGTATTTAATATAATACCAATCTTGTACCAATAGTCTCTACTATTATCTTTCCAGATGAATTTTGAAAGGCGATGTAAACTAGGGAATTGCTTATTTATAAGCCTAACCAGTACTCCCTAGCAAAGTGTCAACGTGAGCTCTACAGAAAGACATATAATTCCTAAGGAATTATATGTCTTTCTGTAGAGCTCACGCCATTGAGGATGCTTTTGTTACAAACTTGATACGTAAATCTTCTATCGACAATGGTTTAATAACACAAAGGAAATAAACATACAAACACATTAAATGTAAATTAGGTGTATTATTGCAGTGTAATGTCTTATTAGCCATGTACTTTGAGTTTCCTTAAGATTCGTCGTCGAAAAAGGCTAAATTCAGTAATTATACTGCACGCTTTATCACAATGTCAACAGTAAAAACAACCGCAACCAGTGTTATAATAAACATTATAATAAAATGCACGATGACAATCTGCATATTATGATAATGTATTCATCAATTTGGCGCAATTGCCTCAGCGCCGACTATTTGCCGAACCATTTGCGAAGTGCCATTATCAATAATTGCCTTTATACCATTCCCTGATACATATTTGTGATTGCATCGACGCCGCCAACATCTATGTCCGCTATGTACATACATAAACAGTAGCTCATTTTGTGAGTGAATAATTATGTATAGTAAATAGCAGCCCACGATCTGAGGCAAATTTTAATAATATGTATTCGTTGCAGAGTTATCCAGTAAACCATCGATCCATCCATCCATCCATCCATCCAACCATAGTCTTCATCACCATACTTGTAGATCTAATGCGGTGTGCGGTGTGCGGTGTGCGGTGTGCGGTGTGGGGTTTATGGTGCGCCGCGGTATTATAATAACAATATTAATTCCTCAGCTCATAGCACGCTGCGCCGCGCCGCTGCGAATCTGCAAGTTTCATTTTAACCGCAAATTAATTTACAAAAACAAGCTCGCGGTCATTTTAATATGTGTACTGAGTAAAAATTCTTTGAATGTCATTTATTCTGCATCATAATACCAACGATATTAAAATATAAAATGAATTAACAAGTTGAAACGTTTGTATTGCTCACTAACAAAGCTACAGAAGTTATGAATTACAATAGGATAACGCTTTCTTTCTTGTACCCTCGTAGCGACGTATCGAAAACAATAAACGATTAATTTATTCCATCCCTGGCTTTATCTTTAACAAAATAAACATAACAATATGTTTTAAGCGGGGATATTAGTTTGATACACCCACGTTGAGTCTCTTTTTATTTCAACAATACTGTTCTAATCTTACAAATTACTGTATCCATTGTATTAATGTTGAAGGGGTTAGCTTAATGAAAGAGAGGAGTGTGTCTACTTTATACAGAATAATTAAGTAAGTGCTATTCGTTTGTTGGTGACATGAGATCGTGAGATACAAAGTGTAGTGTAGGATGGTTAATGTTCTACGCAGATGTGTACGCAATTCCTGATGCATGCCGGCGAGCTTGCACTCTGATGCAAAAGACGCAGCGATTATATGAAAAAACAACTTCATATTACCTTTTTATATAACCTTATTAACGATCTTATTAACAACATACAAATATGTCATACTTTGTTCGTACTCGTCAAACATTTTCAATGAGATTTTGATTTGAATTGTGTTTACCCACAATTATTATGTTAATATTTTGCTACGTAAAAGTTTTTCTGATTTATATTAGTTCGTATAAGTATCACTTTACTGAAGAACGATCAGAAAATATAATTAAGAGAACTATAAATCGCTGTCGCTTAACACTTAGCACTGAGTACAAAATAATAGCATGCGAGAGTTACTATAGCGTATAGTGTACGGCGTATGGCGTGCGGCGTGCGGCATGAGGTGTGCTGAAGCCAGGGTCCGAACCCAGTGTGTTGTACACAAATCTATTCTGTTTTAATATAACTAGTCCGTAAACTGATTGTTTTGATGTATTCCTTCAAAATTGTTAATTAAGATAAAGAATTTATTGATACGGGTACAAAGTTCAGAAACATTCCATTTAAACACTTCTAAGAAAAACGAGTAGTAAACGTTATGTATGTTAGGAGGGAGCTCCTCAGTATAGATTTTCATTTAATTGGACGCTGTAGGTATTTAATCTTTGTCATTTGTATGAAGTTTTTGTAATCGTTTGTTTTGAAGTGTTTGAGAACATTGACACCATTAAAACTGTATCGTTCATTATCTTTATTTGTCTAAAATTATTCTTAAAATACTCAAATAAAATGCTCAACATATAAATCAGTTTACTTCACGTCTACAGATTGTAATGAAAGCGTCGTAAACTTCAATTTTATTTGATACTTTGTTTATAACTTTTAAGTTTAAGACGTACTTAAATTAAATCAGAGTTAAGTCGCACTAAAGATAAAAAATAGTTAAGTAAGAATAAGATATCAGCAACCAACGATAATAAAGTTACAATAAATTAGTGTGTACACGTCATTGAAGAAAACATCATATTATTAGGTATCTATGTATAACACATGGCTGAACCATAGAGATACATTTTATTATTTAAATAAAACGTTGAACTTTAACTTTTAGTTCACTGTTAAATTTTATTATAGACAAACATATATTTAATACATTAGAAGTAACAAACAATGAAGGCCACGGTGAATGGCGCGGAATAAGTCCACTGAGGGAGTCGTAATTCAATAGAGACGGAACTCCTTAATCCTTACGAGGGAGACGAGGACTGGATTACAGGGACTTAGACGTGTTGCCGGAGTCCCGGAGATGTCGCGCCAAAGAACAAGAAACTGCTTCCTAACAACATTTTTTACAATCTTTGAATGTACCTTTGCGATTTTTTTCTAAAAATAATTTGTATACAAGCTGTTCCACAAAAACTTGTATAAGATTTATTAATAAAAGCAATTTTTTTTGTGATTACGTTTGTGATTCTAAAACAATATATATATATATATATATATATATATGCTGCATACAAATTTCAGAAGGTATTAACCTAAATACTACGCGCGGACTTAGTCTAGAAAATGTATCACAGGTAAATTCAATAGTTTGAATGAGAATTTTTTATGTTTTTGTGTACATATAAAATTGTCAGCCGCTCTCATGAGGTGTCCGCGTGACTTTAATGAGCGACGTGCAGATGTTCTCTATGTGATTAATGAACTTTCATACACTGTTTTAATTATTTAAAGTAAAAGAAAATAATAATTAAATAACGACTGAATGTAGCGAATAAAAGATTCGAGATGATGAGGAAGCTGTCCGCTAAAGCTGCCTCACAAAGAATGGAATAACAACAGCAATGAAAGAAAATAAACTAATAAGATCAGAAAAAGAATTTAGTTCACCCAAATCTTTAATTAATTTCCTAATGAAATGTATGTGCACAGAAACAAATCTGACTTCGCACAGCGCGAGTTCGGTGCGCAGCGCACACGCGCTGAATATTAATGAGCCGACACGTACTAAATACTAATCCCACTAGTTGAATAATAATCGTTTTTCACATACTTAATTAAATTTAAAAATCCTTTAGACTATTTTTAACTTCTTTAATAGAGTAAAAATTGCATGAAAAAATTTATTTTCCACATACATATACCAAATTCAAGTGAACAGAGAGGTTTGGTGTAGATGTGCTATGTATTTGTGTGAAGGTGACCATTCGCAAAGGATTTGTGACGCTGCCAGTTGCGTCGTGAATGAACGGTTTATCAAGCGAGGCCGGAGCGACGCGGCAATAACACTACCATTGACCTCGAGCCGTGCAGAGGAGCCGGCAAAGCCTCTAACGTCTATTTGCCTAATCCTGCAGCTAGGAGAGAAACGTTTGAGCTGCCAGGGCTGTGTCGTAATGAATCACAAGGACTTTAGTGCAGCGTTCATGTAACATGATATGATATGATATGATATTATGATTGAATAACTTGTGAGTCAAACTTTCAAAATTACACGACCTTATTTTATTATCTTCATAGAATTTCTTATATTACCTTAGCTCCTAAAATAGATCCTGATTTTGGACAATGATCACTAATCTTTCGCAATACTAATTAAGAATTGACTAGTAAATTGTGTACACATAAATGTAATAACATCTACAAAGTCGTGTTCAATCATATTCGTTAGCAAACATCAAATATGGCTATTTGAATGGAATTGATATTTTCCCTGGAGTGGAATTTATAATATGGCTTAAATTCGGCACAGGACAATGCGGTGAGAATTCGTGGAACAATGGCGCAGCACTAACTGCCCATCAATTATGTAGGGAGTCATCGCAGTGTCCGTGTGACTGGCGCAGTGGCCAGGTGGCCGGCATACAGGCCAGGTGGCCGTCGCAATGGCCAAGTGGCCGACATTGCCTCTCTGGCTCACACTCGATATCTCCAGTACCGCGCCACTCGGTAGACGACTCTTTAATACATTTAATATGTAGCTTACGATGTTCAAAACTAGTCAAATTTGAATCCTAACAGATTGTTAGCTAAGAATCAATAACAACAAAATCAATACAGATATATTGGTAGGTATAGATCTTCCTCCGCACGGCAGAGAAGCAAGATACTCGTATGATAATATATAAATTATAATAATGTAAGCTTTCTTACATAACACGAAACTACCTACTTATAGTTTTTCCACCGTTTATATTATAACCCGGCGTCAAAAGTATCAAAGACAATATCTTCGTTCTCAGTTCCTTCCTCAATATTATATAACATATGCTCCAAAAACTTTAAATATTTATGATAACAAAGTATATATTAGGGTAAATAATAAAATGTAACCTCAGCAAGAATCAACACAAAATTGTAATCAAAAGAGAATCGCGATCGGCACTGATTGCCTTCAATAGCGAAGTCTTTTCAATAAAAGAAGTTCCTCTGATCCGTAGCGCGCTCAATGGGCGCCGGGGTCGGGGCGCTCGCACGCACGCCGCCGTGTTGACACAGATGAAATAAAAAGCGAGCACCGAGCGCCTGGAATATTAATGAGGACATCGGCCGGGCGCAATCAAATTCGGATTAGACGGTGACACAGAGCACTGAGCACTGCGCACCGTGTCGCTCTGTCGTGTGACTCCCGCCCCGATGAGGTGACACAGCTCGCTGTAGGTCACTCCATCAACTTTCTACGGATTAAACATTTTTATTGTTTGTAACACACTTGCAGAATATTTTTCATTTTCTTCTCTATTCTTCTCTGTATTAATTGGCCCTACATTTTATAGTAGTACTCCAAGAATATTATTGTGTCGTTCACTCTTACAGGTAAAAATTTGTATATTTATTGGCAGAATATGTGGTACTTTCGTGGGTAAAATGTAACAAGTTGAAGATAATAAAAGGCAAGCCGCGGGAGAGTCGTGAGCCGCTACACGCCGCGCCCGGGGACATCTTACACCGAATGTTATAACAGGTTGTATAATAAAGAGCGACCTCAAACATTAACATAAACAGAAATAAAAGTTAAGTACTCAAATGTCTTTAATATATTTCTTGTATACAAATCTGCGCTCCGATTGCGCTCCGAGCATTCTCGCTTTAAATTAAGTGACTCAAATTAAAAAGCGTCAAGATTTCGTGGAATGTCATAAAGCGACTGCGAGACGCTCCTAGGAAACTTAAAGTGTACAATGCAGTATCATCAGAATGGAAAATGCAATTCGTCTCCTTTAATATTGTTGGTCGTTAACCGGAATATGTACTTTCCCCGGGTAGAATGTTAAATGACAAACATATGAGTAAATTTCATTAAGCAACCGAACTTTTCAGAAACACAAAAAGCAAGCATAAATAAATAAGTAAAACCGCTTTGATATATATTCGGTTATTCTTGCAACGTATTTACAACAGTCTCATAACAATAGTTGCATAAAAATTAAAAACTTAAAGTGAGATAAAATTCTTCTAAATGCCAATTGCACACGAATGAAAGTAAACATAAAGAAAGTTACTTCACCTCTTGCCAAAACGTAACAGTTTCGATTCAAGATGCTACACAATAAATTACTTTTTTAAGCAGACTTTATTGACAACAGCTCCCTGTTCCATCCATTCATGTCTAAGAAAAAGACAAACAAACCTTGTCTATCTCAATATTCATGATCTTACATAATCCAAACTAATTATTAATTTTCACGGATATTAAACAATTTGGCGCGAGTTTAACTCCCGGCTTGAGAAGGGCGAGGGCGGGGGCGGGGGTGAGAGTGAGGGTGAGATAAAGAATGTGTAACAATCGCTAACTCTGAGGGCGCTAAGTCGCTCACAGTCGATGGCGGCACGCGCGGAATACACAACCATGTGACTCGGCAGTTCGGCAGCTCGGCAACTCGGCAGCGCGAGATCACTCACTGCATATGACAGATTCTTAAAACTGGTTGAATTCGGAAAAACTGAAGGTTCACTAGTGAGCGGACATTTGGATCTCTAAATTACATTTACATTAGGATCATTTGATAAGCTAATAGATGATTTACAATTGACAATGCGTTCAACATGCAAATTCGTAACTGGGTCAATGGAAAATTACAGTGGGCACGCTGTGAGCTGCCAGTCCCCGCCTGCGGTCATATCGCCTTTGTAGCACTAGCACCAGGCTACGGATAACGTTCCGCTCTACACTAACTAAATATCATATCTGGTGTCGTTCATTGTACCTATTCCATTTTTTTCATTTATTTAAAAAATACTTTCTACTAGTTTTAGTTAATTGAAGTTAAGTTGTTATAAAATACTAATTCTATATTAGTTATTTTTAATGCTGCCACAGATCCAAATCCGACTAGAAATGACTATAAAGACTTCTTCTAGATACCTATAAAGTAGTAGTGAGTGTGAATAATGATGATATAATTTAAAAATTATTGTAATATTATCTGATATGTGTATCTAATGTTATTATTATTAGTATTAAATATTTGCGAGGATCTACAGCGACAGCCCACTCCCCGACACAGAACATCGGTCCATGTGAAACATGAACAATGTTCAATTCATAAAATAACTAAGTAGTTCGTTAGGATTAGCGGATGCGCGCGGTGGAGTACTGAGCTCAGCAGCACACAGCCCGGCCGCAAAGCGCACCCCGCACCGCACCGCACCGCGCCGCGCCGACCTCAGCACGTCGCTCTCTGAACCGCTCCACTACATAAAACCGATGCCGCAGAAATTTTGCTGATACGCAAACAGATCACGGATTAATATCACGAATCGCGCTCATCCGACTGATTTATTTTAATCACTGTAAATACTGCTACTTACTGGTGGAATATTAAACTTTTAATTTATTCATTACAGTATTCATTTGTTAATTCCGATGAATTAATTTGCAGGCGATTTAGTTGAATACCTACAAAAGCTGGCGATTTTAGTGTGTAAGCGACTTACGTTGTCATAGAGATTCGTGCGTCACCCGTCGCCGACATTTTGTTCTTTCTCTCGCTACCTGTTTGCCAAGATAGTCATGAGAAAAGTCGCTACTATTGTTCAAGATGGCAGAGCTTATGATTATAAAAATTCGTGGTGATCGCTGTATCTGTACTGAGTACTGCCTGACCGATTAGACAACTCGGGTCGCGACATTGAAAAGCTGTAAGTAATAATCTAAGTAAAGTAATATGCAGGATAGGTCCATATTATATAATGCATACAGCGCTATATACGTCCCATGTATTATAAACCACAAATACATATCCGCCGATTACCGCTCCAGTACTTTAATTTATATATGATTTCAACATATAATTTATATACTGATTAATTTATTTGCTCGCTGAAATGTACGATATTAATCACTGGAATGTCTGCACGCTATCGGTTTCATGAATGTACTTTCAACTCCCGCGTGAAACACCCGCTCGGTGATATTTCAAATAAAAAAAACCCTCGAAATCCTTTTTCAAATTGCACTCTGACGGTATGATGCATGTAATTAAAAAGTGGGGCAGCGGTGACGTATAACCGGTATAGTTGGAGCTCTCGGCTAGTTAGCGACTTCCCGCGCGGTTTCTAGAATATGCAATATAGTAGAGGGAGAATAGATCACGTAAATCTGGTCAATGCGGGAGGGGGCGGGTGGCGCGCGGGCAGGGGTTGAAGCCGCGAGGCTTTGATATCAGCGCAGCGGCCGAGAGATATATGTTGATTTGTATTTGATATTGGAGAACTCCGATTCGTACGATTCCCGGTCGAACGTAATATGTTGCATTTTGATTAACGTCGCGTTACTTTGATTTAATTTTGTTCTTTGTTTTTGTGACTAACAGACTGATAAAGGGCTTTTGTAACGTGTTACAAATATAAACAAAACCGTCCATTCACAACTCAATGACATCTACTGACTGCTGCTGCTACTGAGTCTTAACTATTGTGGTTACATTTCCCGACAACACGCACTTCTGCAGAAATTGCCAAGCAAAGATTTTGGACAAAATTCATAATAACTGCTGGAACCACCAGATGTCAGTAGGCACGAGTTATATTGACTCTCCTCTGTTTGTCTCCGACAATCTAATAAACTCAATGTAAACATCAATTACACTATTTGATTGAACGATGTTTATATTTCATTTGGCTCCATTTTCGACGCTAGTGGGAATATGATTGTTGATTCTCAATATCCAAATTTATGTATTATAAACCAACACATATTTAATTAATATAACTTTGGCGCACTGTGGACGCCCTTTGCCCCACTACGGAGACATACGACTTTAAGTCAAGTAAGTCATAACTACTGTACAGTACACACACACACACATTTCAAACGGAGCATCATTTCCGTCGTCGATGTCATTGTGTATTCCATCCTAAATAAATAGTAAGCAAGGTAATATCTTTATCTGAGTTTGATATTGAGTCAGTTGTCCCGTTTATAATAGACCGCCACCTGATTTGACTTCCCCTGACTTTACCTAAACAGGTTTGTAAAAGAAGTAAAACGTGTTGCATTGTCTATATACATAGTTAGTACGTGATGTGTGTGGTGCCCCACGACAAGCCCGCCGCCGCACTGCCGCCGCACTGCCGCCTCGACGCCCCGAGAGATCGTGTGTTCAAGTGGCAGCGACTGCAGCAAAGATGTTCGCTTGACACGCCGACGATACGTTGCTACTGTCTGTTATTGCACTTTGAATGTTGCTTCATTTGACTTTCTTAACGCATATTTTATTGATTAAGTGATTCCAAAAAAGATTTCATTATGTAATCTTATATCACAAAACAATTACATTCCCAAATGACTACCGAAACTTACATTTTTTTAAAGGAATCTTCATAATTAAAAAACTTTCTTTGACTTTGAGAAGTTCGTTTCGATGGTCGATGTTTAGAGGTAGCACGTATAATCGGTCGAAGTGATATCACGCTCAAAGCTCCTTTGTCATATGTGTACACATTGACACATCAAAGCTGCGGATACGTAACCAGCCGTTTTGTAGAGAGGAGTGTTTGAATAACTTAATAGTTAATCTGCACGCTCTATGAGTTCAATACACTTCCTCGCGAGCTACCGCTAAAGGTTTCTGCTTTCTTTGAAGTTAAGTATGTAAAATTCTTTGCAATCACTATAGACAGTACTTAGAGCCTTATACATAACTTATTATACTTATACTTTCGTTTCGACCAATAACATAACATTTTAAAGGAGCGTAATGTAAATCGTGTAATTTTCATACTAAAATATTGATAAAAATTAATATCAGTTTTGTTACCTACTGATGCTTACGTTTAGCTGTCTTAAATGTGAACCCCATACATGACATGACGGGAGTATCCAGTAGTGTAGTAGTGCGTACAATATTATCATAGTTAGTATCGTTTTGCCTGAAGCAGCTTGTTCTCAGAGCTCGGCGCGGCGCGTGTCTGGCAAAGGATTAAGTAGAAAATACATTATCGCACGACGTCGCTTCCACTTCTGTATACACTTACAGCTTACAATACTTACACCATCAATTTATAATATCATAGTTACATTTAATTTACATTATTTGTAAAAACAATGTTTTATTAAATATTTATGAAATATATACATTTGAAACGCATGACTTATGTGAAATGAAAATAATCACAATGCTGTTGCAGTTACATATGTATATTTTCATTTCACCACACAGGACTTAATTTAGTTGTTCACTGACCGGAAGTGACGAGCAGCAGGATGGCGGCAATACTTCCGCCACGTAACATGGTCGCCGCGCAGCCTGCGGGATATTACAAAGATATATAAGTCATCACATAATAATTCCTTTAAACTAAATAACTTCTTAACTAACTTTTGGATCAAACAAATTACGGTTAATCATTTTTACACGACATAAACATAACATCACGTATATAATAATTGTCAAGTAGATAATTTCCCGATATTCAATAAAGTGACGGTTGCCTACTCAAATAAAAATGTTTTGTATGCGTGCCGTGGCGGTGCAATGTACGCAGCAACCCAGCACCCAGTGTGCACAGCACCGCACAGTGCTCATTGCTCAGTGCGGCTCACAATCTCATATCCCGCGCACACAATGCCTACTCCGCATTCTTTAAAATCGCTTTTGTTATAAAACTCATTTAGATCCGCATACAACGCTATCTACCAAAAACACACGAGTCATTTTTAAAATTAAAATGTTTCCCCTCTTAAAACAAAGTGGTGTTTGTATTACAACAGAGAATGTGGCAATTTAAACGTTATTGTGACCTTTTATTTTATTCAACAGTCACAGAAATAAGAATAAAGCCTACTTTTTAATATTTTTGTAGATCGATAATCTGTAAGTCGATAAAAGTTTTGGAACAAATAGTAAACCAGTCAAATGTGAATAGCAAACAGTTTGCTGCTGTTTGTTGCTGGTATCTTGTTTGCTACATACTCGTATTATATACTGTATTTACATAAATTGGACTGATGTAAGATTACCTCGTAAATTAAAAGATTAGGAAACTTTGTTGTTATAAAGATATTGCGCAAGTATCGTGATTCGTTTTCGAAATAGATTTTAATTTAGAGTCCGTAAATTTGGAAATACCTCGAGCGCGGCGAACAAAGGTTTTTGTAAATGAAAAAGCTGCAGACAGTAGATCAGATTTACACAAAAGCTAACCTTTTTGAAAATATTAGTTTTCCAATTGGAATCAACACAATATCGTACAGGCCTGCGTTGCGAGCGTTGCACAACCACCCCGTGCCTCTGTGTGCCTGTGTGTGTGTGTACACGACACACACACACAGGCCATAACGTAGCAACAAAAAAAAATTCAACTAACAAAAAATACTCTGCGCACACGATAATTAAAACTTGGTCGATTTTTTCACTTACAATGATAGAAAAATAATTTATTACTTATTAGTAGTAGTAAAAACATGTAATTTCCATATATTTTAAAAACCATGACATAAATTGAACTTCTTATATTAATAATCCATTGAATTATTTTTTTTTTCGAACTTATCTGCATCGGGAATAATTTAGACAAACAAGAAAAATGTATAATAGTTTTTTAAAATTATGTTTCTATTTAAAGAGAATATATCAATTGGTATTTCTGAAAATCAAACCGGTTTCTCTGTAATTTAATAAAGTTTTCAAAAAAGTTTCCCGCGCGATAAGAACTAGATATTTACTATACAATTATTGCCTTAAAAATAGACACTAGGTAAAGAGTTACTTGTCTTTGTTATTTGCATTATAATTGTTTCATAAACATCGATTTTCTGGTAAATCGGAATTTCTATTCTTTTTATACTTCACAAAGTCTCGATTTGGTTTATTCCCGTGTGTGAGCTTACTTATTATGATTTAAAGCAAAGTTTAGTAGTTTTAAACTTTATCTCTGTGATGCTTAAATCAACTTGTTACTTACTTTTTCAATAAGTCCGTACTAAATGTGACACTCAGTTTTCAAAACATACGAGTACATACTTTGACAGTCACATGGACAGTTCCCAACTTTCACCCGCGTATTTTTTTGCGCGACGCTACAAGCGCAAGGAGTTACGGCGTAGCCTCTCGCGACCGCGCTCGTAGACCTCTACACCGATAATGGCGGGAGTTTGCTCCGCCGCGCCACAGACTGCAAATATCATCTCATAGTACGAATAAAGCGCCAGTAGAACAATTGTTCTACTGATAATATTCCTTTGTTTTACAATTATGCAATCACTTGGTTGGACACAATTGAATGTGAGACTGTGTCAAACGGAGATTAGCTCGCGGCTCGCGTTTGTTTCTTTATAAATTAGATTTTTTAATAAAGGAATGATCTGGAATCTCTTGTTTCAAAGAAAGATCTTTAAACGAATATTATATTGGCATTAGTAACATAATGCCTTGATTGATCAAAATTAACAAAATAACATGCAACAAACGATACACTATGCGTACCACTCTACCTAATATATAGTTTGCCAAAGGTAATGTGTTAATTAATGAAACCACGCTACGTAATAAAGCGTTATATTAAATAGTAAGGGAAATAACTCAAAGCTAAATTCCATTTTCTACTAAGGCTGCGGAAAATGCAATCTTATAAGTGAACAAAATGTGAGGTTACGTTTATAACAGATTATGAGCACCACATGAGGTATTTTTTAAAATATATTAAAATAAGATGCAGATAACTTGACTTGTTGCTTTAATCAAGTTCTTGTTTTACTTTATATCTGTGCCAAGATAAGAAAAAGTACAAGTTATAATATAATGTACCAAATAAAAACATATGATACACGGAATGTGACATGTAATACTCGTATGTATAACAAAGCCACTTTATAATCCTGCTCTGATCAATAACTCACACAATTAACAACAACAAACTGTTACGTGTACGAGCTTAGCAGTTACTACATTTTTTATCATTACCTTTTGTTTAACTTCGCAACTAGCGCACTGATTATTGACTACGTAATATGTTACACAAACTACGAAATCCCTTTTTATATAATAAACATAGTTATCTCCGTTTTACCGTTACTAGTTGTGTTACCGTTTTGTTATTAATTGCGTGTATAATCACAGGATAAAAATGTTAGTTATGCTACAAGAATAATATTATTAATTTCTTATTAATATTAATTAATTATTATTTATTATAATACAATTAAGTAAAAATCATCTATTTAGTGAATACATATTAGGATGTACTCTGATCTGATCTATATAACACAACTTAGTTGAATTCTTAACATCTCAGCCAATCAAATGAAATGAACGAGGGAGAGTGCTAAGTCGCGCCGCGGCCCAGCAGCTAACAGACGGTGGGCGGCGCAGCTGCGGGTGCGGAACATCCCGCGGGAACAGCAGCTATCATCCCAAGCTACAACATGTCCTCTGATATGCCATAGATTATATACAAGGTAACGCAGACACGACAAGTCGCATATTGAATGTAACATGAATCATAAGTGTTAGTGCAATATTTAAAAAAAAACAGATTTGGGTGATATTGTATATTTGTGTTTTAATAAAACAAGGTTGTCTCGCACGGTCCCATTAAGAGAACTTTAAAATTCTTCATCACTAATACCGAAATGCCACTTAAATATTTGACACACCAGTAATACACATTATATTGAACATCTGAGAAGTGATCTATGTGTAGGTACAAATTGTGTCTTAGAGTCAGTGTACGAAGCGAGGGAGCGCGTTAGTCTTTATCGTGCGACAACACCGCCGCCGTCGCCGCCGCCGCCGCCGCCGCCTGCCCGCAAAAGATACTGTTGAACAAACTGAGCGGATTTAGTATGTTTACATTTCTACACTTATTTTATAAACTAGACGATTTTCTCACATTGTTGTTGAAAATTTATGACGCGATCCTGTGAACGTGTTTTATTTGCCTATTGCAAGAATGAGCTTTTACTTATCATTTGTAAAGTTTAACTATTTTCTTCACAGTTTTACAAAATTTGAGATTCAAAATTACTTTAAAACAAGATGTATCATAACAAAGGATAATTGTTAGTAGAAGACCACTCCTCCATAACGTGTGCGTGTGTTGCAGTGAAGAGCGACATCTACCGGTGACTCCAGTCACAAGTAATTTAGTAGTATTATGAAAAACATCTTACAAAATGTAAATAAATTATTTATTTATAATGAGGCGCTCTTAAATTAATTAAATACTTACTAAGACATCGTAGAAGCAATGCACGTGCAGGTAGCGGCTGCGACAGCAGCTATATACCTATAATAACTCGTAGGTAATTTAACTTCCCTTGAAAATAGAGATAGTAGAGCTTGTGTTGACAGGTCACAGCGCCGACGGAGCAGCGCTCTGCACCGGGCTCCTTGCTCCTACTCAACGAGCCCTCAATCTCTCTGATTTATGACCTCGCCTCTCGCTTGCACAAAATCCAAATTTATGTCAGGATTATGTATTCGCTTGAAGCATCGACCGCCCTGTCCTATTTCAGTATTATGCAGCGTGTTCATACACATATATCAGTACTAAGCTATATTTTATCGCACACACTTTGCTTTAAATTAATTTATTTGTAAAGATCAGAATCTCATATCACGAGTGAGTACTAATCGCATTTCATGTCCTGTAACTCGATTAGATTCTTTGGAGTACTGAGACGCAGGCATTCGGGACGCATTCCGACGTGCTGCTGGAGGGCGGAGGGGTGCACACAAATTAAATTCCCCAGCGCTGTCCGCGGCGTCCCGCGACACCACAACGCCGCGCCGCACTCGAAATAACCCACCAGTCGCCTGTCGATATCTTCATATTTTTGTCCGGCGGCTACAGTTTACCACTTTTTTCCAAACAATACAAAAAATAAGTTAGCAGTTGTAAAAGAAGTAACATCTGTAACATGTATAACTAGACGTCATTAACGTAATGCCTGGCCGCCATTGTCTGCAAACATTTGTCAGCATTAGGAGCTCCAAGCTCAATAGCTATTAATATACATATAGTACAGTACATATGTGTGTATATATGTATAATGTACAAGTGACAAAGGCTCCACTAGACCGACATAATTTAACCCAAATAGTTAATCTAGTATAACAAGGGCGAGCGGACTTCCAATTTGTGTAGTTTGAATATTCATCCGGAGCCTACCACCCCTCCTCCCCTCTGCCCACTGACAGCGGGGCGGCGGCGGCGGCGGCGGCGGCGGCGGCGGCGGCGGCGGCGGCGACCTCTTGCGGCCAGCGCCCGCACTCTCAAACGTCTCCACGTCTCATTACTCCATTGCGACCACCATGTGTATAGAATTTCAATTGAAAAGTTTGACTTTATAATTATAAACAAACTTAATGTCAATTAGTTTCAAAGGTTCTTCGATTAATTGTTTTTCGATTAACATTTGATTGTTATTAAATTATACGTAAGCATGGAAACATACTCGTACGTATAAAGCAAAAGTGCGAGACATATGTATGTATGTTTTGTGTTTCACAATAATGTTTGCTCATTTCGCCTGAAAACAATGCAATTATTGGAACCTGAACAACGCTTATTGGCTTTGTGGGATCATTTCATATATTAATTGCAGAGAGAACATTATCCGCCTTCGCTTTGTCAATTATATTCACAATAATGGTAAAATAAGAATTAAGTAAAATAAGTTTTTTTATGAATTGATTGAATACGATGGACTTACAACAGTATCTCAGATTCTGAAAACGTATATTGTAACAAACAGTATGAACTCAATATTGTTACTGCAATGAAGCGGAAAATAAATAAAACAATTATTAGCTACAAAACCACTTACCTACCACTGTTGCATACGCAACGAGGTCGAGAGTGAGGCGGGCTCGGCTGGCCCCAGCCGTCACCGCTCACAGCTCACAAGAGGCGTTCATTGTAATTTCTACTAATTTGGTTAAACCGTGTCCCGAGCAATACCACAGCCTGTGTCGGCGCCACTCACAGCGCAATGGACTAGTTTTTTAAACAACTAAAATGCATGAAAATTTAAAAACTAGGTTAAAATGCTTTTTGGTGATATTATTTCAGTTTGTCATTAAAAAACACAATTTAATTAATCCTTCAAGAATGATTTAATATATATCTAATTAAAGCATTCATCAGAAACAAAATATTTCAGAGCATTTTTTGATATTATCATTTGTTACCAAACTCTAACTTGACCAGTGTACCTCGACAGTATCACCTCTGACACGTAACGATGAAATATGTTATGTGAAGAGCGGAGAGCGGGGAGCGGAGAATGCCGTGAACACAATACTCCGCGCTGCGCTGCCTGCTGCCTGCTGCCTGCTGCCTGCTGCCTGCTCCTAGTTGCTACATTACACGTTACAATTTCCATCGATCTTGTCCTCATACAAAGTATATTTGTCATTTTTATGAATACTTTTATAAATATTACATTACTTGATATGATGTTAAGTTCTACATACAATTTATCTACTATCTCAGTGAATGAACATTTCTTCTAGAAGTTTGTATCAAAATGAAGTTAAATAATGATTCTTACAATTAGGTAAATTTAAATTATTTCTGCCATAATTCAGTTGACTTAAACATATCTCATTATTAATTTTCTAAAAAAGGGATTTAGTATAATGAACATTTCAGATTTAGGTGCGACGTAATGTTTCGTATGCAACCGTCGTGACTCGTAACACCCGCCGCAGAGTTATGACGTCATTGCTCAAAATCAACAACAACTTGTATTGAGGTAATTTACAGCGATTTTCTGCATGTTATATTGGAACGTAGAAGTTATTAGTTATTCTGCAGGAGGTCGACAGGTTGGCTGAAGGCAGTGGGCAGTTGGAACTGCGTCCTTATCTTTAGGATGGCACCAGAGGATGCGCGGGGCAGCTGCAAAAGTCCCTTACAGTGAATGTTCAAATGGAACTTGTATAATGACGCAGCCTATGAAATTTAATTTTATATCATAGAACTCAGTTGATTAAAAGCTCCAATATTAATTATAATTATCAAAATGAATTTAAATTATCATAGCGCACTACAACATATCTGTCATGTTTCGGCTGCAAATAGCTACGTAATGGAATTATGCGCGATGTCCTCAAACAGGTTTTAACATAATTAAAATGTCATTAACTTAAAATCATTTCGATTGTTTTCTTTCTTGAAATAAAAAAAATATCTATAAGTTTTTAGTCACTGCGCGTGTGTGTGTGTGTAACAGTAAATTAATATGTTTATTCTCAATTTCTTAAAACCATTCAACGTTTAGAAAAAAAGTATTTGAGAGTCGTTATTAAAATAAATTTCATATTTATCAGAACAACCAATGGCAATAAATGGATTGTAAATTGTAACACATTTTTGTCAATAACAGCGCCGGCCCACGTGGCCTTTGTCCACGGCGGGGCGCGGGGCAGGGCGGGGCGGAGCGGCGGTACGTGAAGTTTGCTATTTTGTTTTGCTCCACGCCTCCGCCCGCTCCCGCCCGCATTTAATTTGAAACACGTCTCCGAGCGAACCCTTTAGGTCCCGACTGTGTCCACTTTTTAGTGAAAACTTTTCTCACATGTCATGAATACTGATTATTACAACAATTAAACAAAGGTTGACAGTTAAATTTTAAAGTTACACTGAGGCAATACGTAGATTACTAACCTAACTAATCGTCGAGAATCATTATATTATATGCGATGTTGGGGAGATATATCTAACAGAAAACGCACAATTTCATGACCTACTTCGTAGATGCATTGAAACGTATCGCCGCTCCAGTTTACAGCAGCTCCAGCGATCCGGAATGACTGCGAATGAGGCACAGGCGGTGGCTATTTCACACGAGGACGGTCAAAGCGGCGCCACCGGCGATTACCACCGCACTGTTCGCTAACGAACTAATCGTCCGGAGCAATGTGCGTGCGGAATGCAGCAATACACGGCAGTTAAGCAATAATAAATATAATAATAAAGTACCTTGTCTGGGAACTTGTCTTGAATGGGGGACATTAACTAAGGGTTATTGTGAATTAGCTGCAGTGCTCGCGACAATTGAGTTGACATTCCTATAACAGAGGAGATTTAGAATCGAGATTAACGTAATAATTAACTTTGGTTTAGAATACATTCAACTCATGCAACAGATTGTGTTCAATCATACTGAGCCAAATGTATGCGTGAGCGAGCACTGCCATCGCACCCAGCGACGTGCGGCCACTAGCTGCAGCTTGCAGGCGGCTGCAGGCGGCTGCAGGCGGCTGCACGCTGCACGCACTCTGCCTGCCCTCTGCCGAAAACCATTACATTAACATGCAACTTATGAACCACTATTATTTTATAAGTAGCAGTACATCTTAGCCTTTGAGCACCTGTTCCTCGAATAGATTGGATACAAATCTTGTTTTGCTGCTCTTTCTCTCTCGCGTGTTATTGGCTAATTAATCCATAAACAACTGTACGTAATATCCAACATAGTTTTGAATCGATCAATTTACTTGTCTGATAATAGACACAAAACGAATGTGTGCCACATTTGAAATGAAAACCGCATTTGAAATGTCCGCTGATTCGAGTCGCGGCGGTGGTGGTCGCGCTCCCTGCCGCCGCGGCGCGCCGTGCTTGTGTTGATGTCGGTACTGACGAGTTATTATATAGCATCATGTGTGTGTGTGTGTGTGTGTGTGTGCACTCATTTGCTGAAACACATTAACGCATTTGTTCGAACTACAATATTATATAGTTAATCTGTGACCATTACATTTTTTTTAATATTAGTTCAATTTTCGACAATACTCATCATAACTAAGAGCCATTGCCATATATATAAAAATAAAATTGATAGGCACAGAAAAACAATACAGAAAATGAATAAAAACACAATCTTACTGGTTCTTGATAAGAGATTGGACGATCCAAATCTCGCTTCAAATGCCTAAGAAACAAGTTCAAATGTTTTGCATCAAACAGAGCCATCTGGAGGCAGAAGTGAGCAGAAAACATCTCTAAATCATTGATTAAACTTATTTCATTTTGAAATTTAATCAGTAAAGTGAAGTTCGTACTTCCAAATAATATTCAACATGCTTTCTCACGATGCATCAATATAATTTTGGTTTCATAAATTCATTGGAATTATTTATTTAAATAAACTTGATTTTATAAGATTTCATTCATTTTCCACTACTAGTTATTGTACAATGATAGTGATATCGATATTTGAGACTTTTCTACAGTTCTCCAACAGATCGAAGCTTAAATCTACTCATTTTTTTCACCATGCATAACTATCCCGAAGTAAACTAAAATGCCTCCGGCACCATATTTATGGGGACAATGAAATCAAATACAGTATTCATTTGTCTGTTCTACAGAGATGTCATACTGCAACAAGTAAACAAATAAATACATATCGAGAATAGACATTGTGAGAGAATATACACATTTGTAACTGAGAGTTCATTGTTTCTTTTTCCGGCAAGTAATATATTATACTATGCACAAACAACTATCGTCAAATGACGTGAAACATCGCTAAAGAAAACTATGAATAGCTAAATATTTAGTTCACTATCTAGATATTTAGTATCACTGAAATGATTTTCAAATATTTAAACTGTACCAATATTATATATATTGGTACAATTTAAATGATTGGCAGACAAATGTTTTCTACTGTAATTTAGACAATTTGTACAGCAAGATATTTTGATAATTTGTAAGCGGCCAAACGTTCTAGCACGTGTGCTGGTAACGCTGTACGCACAAACAATACAGAGCACTGGCACACCCACTGCCCACCACAATGTAACATCACAATTTGCACATTGCTGTTGTTAAATTGTCACAGCCAACAGCAGCCAGCGAGCCGCGCACACAAAACACGAGGCCGTGTTGTTGCATCTATCAAACGACACTTCAAACCTATAAACTCCTGTTAATTCCTACCTTAAACTATATCGTAAGAATACACCCAAACATGTATACAGTATGTATAGTCTCCGTTAAACTTTCATTGCCGTTGTTATCTGCGAGGTAAAAGTATTAATTTTAAAAAGGGATAAAACGATTTCCTTTAGAATATTAGTGGTAGCCGAGATGAGTCTGATGAGAATCAATTGCAGATAATATTATTGAGATGACATTTTCAAAATGGCGGAAGCACCAAATTCTCTTTGCATAATTGATTGGATTGAAGCAGGAAACGACGCGCTCCGTGCATAATGTAATGTTAAGTACTTGAACGATTTAATAAATTTGATTTTGATTAATACTACCATCAACTAAAATCGAAATTTTGATGTTACAATACTATTATAGTGTACAAGAATAGTTGTAACAAATTTAGGTCCATGGTCATAGATGAAATATTCGAAGCACAGAGCCGAAGATATCTTAAATGTTGCCTCGCTATTTTGGTGAATTCAGGTGAGCGCTTGCTCGTTTGCCAGCTCACCTTAAAAAAAAATGAAACGAAATGAATCACTTATTATTGTACATGTAGGTAAAGAAGGTTTTCGATTGAAACAGTATTTCACAATTGTAGCAACAAAACAAATAACTGGTGGGCATTTAATGTTATCCGGTGCGAGCGCGGACGGCGCGGCGGCGTTTCGCTTTGATCGATGGCGCGTGAAATTGCCCTCGTTGTCACATCACAATCATTCCGCTGCCGCTGGCGCTGGCATTGGCGCTGGCGGTTCTTAGCCGACGATCATTGCCATTTCCAGTCATGCCACTGAATGCATCCACTTTACAATACTTTGTATTTTGAGAAATGTCACATCTTAGATAACATGTGATATGGAAGACAGGTATGTATGTAATAAGCAGTGATACTTCGTTCATTCGTATACATATTGCAATAGAACTTCTTCTATCATATTGGCACATCCCTTTTCTATTACAATTCAGTGGTTTACACTTGGTTAAATTTATAATGTTTCATGAAGCTACTATTAAAAATAAAACAAAATGTAGCGGCCACTTTACATCGGTATTAACCGTTTGCTCTTGTGACTTTGTGTTAAAGGTAATGAGGCGCAGGCTTCACGTCAGCACAGCAGCGTTACACGTCTCACACCAAACTCAATTCACTTCACAAATTAAATTGTTCCCGAAGCGGAGCGCGCGGCGTCTTTCAACGAAATTGAAGCATTTTGCGTTCAGATGTACCTACATATGTTGTATACGTTTAAACGATGTGCTGATAAATGTCAAATAAAAGAAAAAACATTACAGAACATTAACATTTAGCTACAAGCGCTGCGCTGCTGCTGCTGCTGCTACCGCTGCTGCTGCTGCTGGCAGCGAGCTGATAAGTCAATCACGTTTACTTATATTGTTTGTTACATAAAGCGACACCGAGTGTTAGAGACATCCTGAACCCGTTCAGTAACACAAACAAACTATTTGCGCGGTTGTTACAATCTGACATTACAGACAAAATTATCAAAATAATGTCAAAAACTAACGTAAGCACCTACTAACCGCATCAACACACGATAGTTTTAAATTCAGTTAGGTTTTGGTTAGTTTGTTAGAAGGAGGCTCATAGTTTCTGATTAAAATTATAATTCTATCTCGTCCGGGGCTCTTCGGAACTTCAAAGGCCAGTTAAAGGGTAGAGTAAAGCAATTATATTTAATTTGTTTTCCTACATTTCGCGGAGTCATCCTGCAACTAACTAAAAAGCAACAATGCGTGTATAATATTCTTACTCTAAATTACAAAAGAAGTCTAAAAAATAATTTTAAAAAATGTAATAAACTGTAATGCATAATGTTTTTTCTCATTTTTACTTAATTGAATCGACTTTTTTTCCTATTGCCTCTTCAAACTGCTCTAGCTATTTCAAAACATCAACGATGTCATTCAAAATTTGCAATTTATTTAAGATGCGAATGATCATTATTATGATAACAAATATAATTTCGCACACCATTACACGCTGTATGTATGCGTGCATGTGTACATACTCTGCACAGTTTGCAGCGCTTTGTGCGTGCAAATTGCAAATTAAATGATAATTAATGCGTTTGCTGGAAATCATTCGTGTTTGCCGAAATGTTATACCAATATTATTACTTATAATTTAATCGTAAAACAAAGTTAAATCAATTTTCATTTACAAATATGTATGTGCATTTACACTGACTACAATTACAATCGTATGTTTCGAGTTTACGCTACAACATGTATACTTGTATTTCAGACCATGAACTCATGAACTTCAACATAATCATCATATTTATTTATCATTTGCCCTATTATAAATAAACCGCCCTCTAGTAGTCGCCGTTAGTAACCAAATAAGTACGAAATTGTTACTAAAACTATTTGACAGGAGACTAGCTACTAGTTTCCACAGGCAACATTAGATGTCGCTAAACAACTTTGATAACAAAGTTTTGAAGGAGGATCAATTGAAATAACTGCCATCTATGATGTTACAGGAAAACTAGAAATTTTCCTTTTTCATTCACCTTTACATCCCCCAAAGAACTTACTTCTCCTGACCGGTAGATGTCACTGTTAATGTATAAAACATTTTCTGATTTTTGCGAAGGAATAGGTGGCTCGCGTAACAAGCAACGTGCAATAACACGCTCACAACATCTGCATAATTTGCTTTTATTTGGAAACAATACGAGCACTCGACTTGGAACAAGACCTGAGGAACAACAATTTCTTGAAGTATTCAAATAGAAAGCTGCTGTTTGGCCATCTTTGATGAAGAACAGGGGTTTTTGTTTGATTTGTCTTGCAGTGATTAAAAAAGGTAATAAAAATCAAAAGCGTTATTGATGTGGGCGGCTTACTGTCGTGACCGCGGTCTGCGTCGCGGCTCAAAGCGAGCGAGTGTTTAGTGACATCACTGCACTGCGCCGATCATGCCTAAGCCTGACTTAATTAATATGTTACTAATACTGTTAGCATCGGTTATTAAAAGCAAATCCCGTGTCTGTGAACTAGAACAATAGAGAGCTTACATATTTATACTAATGAATAGATTTTTCCTCACTCCCCAGTTTAAATATGGAATTGCAAAAGATTATCGTGGAAATCCTAGCCGTGTATATTTTATTATCCTTTATTGAAATGACTCCCAGTCCTCCAACTGTGTTTCATTACTAGAATGAACGAAAAATATAGAAAAGTATATAACGAAGAGAAGATGAAATTTACGTAGAATCGCGGCTTTCAAGGAATGGAAAAGAGTAAAAAGGAATGTCTGACGGACGAAGGGCGACGGAAATAACTTTTCTCGAGCGTAAACGTTATCTTGATGGAGAGAAAATGAAACCTACAGTGCGAAGATGAAACTTCACAATACAGTGGCACAGAGTAAAAATGAACAGAGGCAACATAATTATATATTTCTTTTGACAATATTTGTTTTATGAAGCCATATCACTCGTATTCATGGATATTGAAATCGTTGGATTTCTCTGTCTTACATCCAAAAATATCTGGCCTAGGACAAGGAAATCTGCGCAGTTTCCTGTTTTGACGTAGGCGAAGCATTACGCAAGAATATTTCTAATTCGTAAGTAGAACAGTTATTATCTGCGTAAGTTATAATAATGTCATTGTTATCGTCCTCGTAATTATGATCATATTGTTGTGCAATGTTTGTCTATAGCAAGTCTTTACGTCTGAAGATGGACAAAAGGATTGGGAATAATTGCGCGACGCGGCACTGTGCGGCACTGCGGAGCCCGGCACGACACGGCGGGTACGGCGGGTGCGGCGGGTGCGGCGTGCTCTGTGCTACCGAGTTGTGATTGCAAAAACTTGTGTACCGGAAACAATCCTCGGAGGCACAAAAATTGACCGCAATCATAATAATTTCCGCTTCGTTCCACTTTTAGTGAGGATTATCATAATGTTTAACTCTCCCCTGATCAGTAACAAACAAACGTCACTTAAGTAATCCAGTACATTATATCAACTTAGTACAAAATGTACGTAGCTTACAACTTCATAATTAAACAAGCTACATATGTAGTAACTTAATATTTAAAAAAATCATATTATATAATGAAAGTATGCATATGTATAATTTCCCGTAATAAACTAGATAAATAAAGGAAAAAAAACATTTCTGGAGTCAATACAACATTTGGTGCTCACACCAGCTGCCGACGCCGAGTTCTCGCGACAAAGCGCGGGCCAAACCGAATTGCTTACATTAATTTCTACACGTCGCTGTATGTTTATCAGAGTATGAGTACATGCGTGTGGGTGTGTGTGTGTGTTTGTGTGAGATTATTTAGTGTCCGCTGCGAGGTTACTCGTCTTCATTAAGTTTATTATTTGTTGTTCAAATTAATATGGCTATTAAAATGGAGGGAAATTAAAACTGCTTGTCTGGAAAGTTAAATCTTTTGTTGCAGAAAGTTTAGAGCAGCTTCTTTGTTGGGCGTTATATCTTTTTGTTGCAACTTTCTGTGTCAAAACGAGCTGCCTTTGTATTCCGCCATTTTAATCTGTCCTCTATTTGGAGGTTTTTATTTGACGAACAGAAAATTAAATATCATTGTTCTTTATACAAACACCTTGAATGAAAAATCTCGTTTGTTCAATATTAAAAGATCAGCTCTGTATAATAATATTATACTATTGAAGCTGCGCATGTCCTCCACAACCGTCGGCTGCGTGTTATTCATTCAGAAAATAAAAGCTAGCTGATATAACTATAACACAAAAATTGAAACTAACAACTTACAAATTAAAATGACAAACTTTCCAATGAAAATTATATATTTTTTAAATGATTTGTTTTCAGCAAAAGATTTTATTTTTTAACCCACAGGGTTTAAATAAATGTCAATGTTTGAACTTCCATTTGCTGACAAAACGAGATGAAAGTTTCAGTGTTAGCGCGCGCGGGAAGCACTCCAATCTCATTCAATTGAATTGCCGGCACGGAGCACGGGGCGGAGGCGGCGCGGCCTGCTGTGCAATGAATGGAGTGCCCTCTCGTCAATATAACACTAAATTCTTCTCTACTAAATAAATAGTTCATTGACATTATGATGAAATTAGGAGGTTTGCTTTGTCTGGAAACTAGTAAAGCCAAGCAATTCCACTGAGGTATTTACGTCTGCTTTTGAAATCTGCCATTGTTACATACTAGTGCAATACTTTGACTTTAAACTAAACAGTACTCAGGTCCTCGTCGCTTTCGCCTTGTCTACAATATTTGTTTCCTGTGCACTGACATAAATCATACGTAACGTTCTTAATCATTTTGTGTCTGTAAACAATAAAAATATGTAAAATTAAAATATTAATCAGTAGTCAGTGAGCAAATGATTTCCAGCATTATGACGGTGAACGTTTCTGTCGTATTTAACAAATTTACAGAGACCTGTATGTACTGAGCTTGTACATAATCTCATCTCATGATCGTCAGCAGACCGGCACATAGAGCTGCTGCTTTACACTACTTATACTTCAAAGTAAAATTAACATCATATATTAAAGTAAACGCATGTTATTAGTTTGTAGGAGAAGTGTATGGCTCTCGAAGAGTGAACAGCTTATTAAGAGGCTCTCAGCGAGGAGACTAATGAACTGTACACGAGTGGGGGGGGGCGCAAGAGGGGGGGGTATGCTGTACACAAGTGTTCCCTAGGGCTCAGTGAATGGACGCCGAGAGCTCCACGCTCAGAGCTAAGTGCTGCAGTTGAATCAATCGCAGTCGCGAAGTCATTCAACTTGCTTAGAGCGGCGCAGCATTAAGTTTGACGTGGACACATCATCTCTTCGCCCACCTGCAACACCTCAGGTGCTGCGTTATTTATTGAAAACACTTCATTATATTTTCAAGTGTGAATTAAAACTGAAAATTTATGAAACTGGTTTTATAACTTCGTAAACACAGTACAGTTGAGTTTGTGTAATTTAAAAGTTAGTAAGAAAAAGTTTATTTGTGATTTTCAGGAGAAATTTTAATCACAATCTTAATATCAGAATTATAATGTGAAAAAATCGAAGGCAGCGAGGTTGACTTGATGAAGTCCGATGTCCTTCATTATAATGAATGTTCCATATTTTACGTGCAAAATGTAATAATATATTACGAATGTAAACTTTTCATTAATCACATTGTTTTGATTCAATTAGTAGAAAATGAATTCCCGTCTTGTAAATGTTTCATTAATTAGTATTGCTTACATTTCATTATCACATTACTAAATTAAATGAAATGATATTGTATCCTATACGTACTCGTACATACACACACTCCCCGAGTACTACTTATATACTTTAGAAGGCTGGTAATAAATAGTAATGGGTTCTGTACATAAACATAGCACAAATGTTTTACATATGTTTGACTAATTTGTTCATTTGTTTGTTTTAGTGAAACGCCCATGCTGATAGCAGTTCTAAGTTAAATTGAGTCAGCGGGGTCGG
>NW_013532703.1:16244005-16255334 GCF_000836235.2 Papilio xuthus
GGGGGGGGTGTCGGTGTCCACTGGCTGGCCATGTTTCTGAGAGTTTTGCTGTTTCATTAGGTTTGCCGAGCTCGCAGTTTGTAACACTTTGCGCTTTAAATGTATTAAAACCAGCTAGGGAATACACATTCTGAGCCAGAACTAAATCGTACTTTTGTAACATTGCAACAAAATCATTATCAGTAGTATTCGTAAATTATGATAATCGTACTTAAATTATCACATCGATATACATTTTTATTTGCGCTCTGCTATCACGAGATATAATGGTGATATCTATCAGTAACGTGACAATCTCTGCGACAAACAATGTCATACTTCAATCAGTGTAATGTGCGAACCGATACTGACTCTCAGCTGATTGCGCCCGAGGGACACGGCCTGACGTAACAAATGCTTTGCCGCGGAAATATACTTCGTCATTTATTTTCCTAAGCCGGAAATTTCACAGTTAATTTTAGCAGTGGTTGAATAAAAAATACTTATGTATTTATATTTCCTCTGCTGAATGACAAATTAGTTAAGCCAACGCTATAAGTGTAGACTTGTAAATAGCTATATGTTAACTGTCTTGAGTCTACTATTGTCACTTTCTAGCTGTAAGTCCACCATGTAAATATACAAATAATTAAATTTAGTGTAGACTTAAATCGAAGTCGTCGTGGTGATAGTGTGGTGATTTTAAAGTAATAACAGGACTTAATGAATAACACATTATTTTTATTTGTGTGATTATTGCGATTTAATACTTTTGGACAGATTAGTGCGCTGTGGTGTGGCGGCTATCAGCTGTCGGCTGGACAGCCACAAAGCACCATGTTTGCGTCCCGGTGCTCGGTGGCCACATGCTGCCCGGTGCCCTCCTGCTGACTCGGAGAGTCGCTCTATTGGTATACTGTGAGAGCGAGCCATTGTTTTCGTGGAATACATTTTATTATTTAACTAGTGACCCACCCTGGTTTCACTTACAGAATACAGGACTATTAAATAAATATTTATGTAAACATTATATTGTATAACTTCAACAACAACATAGAATAATAAGAAAACACATTAAATGCTCAATGTAATGAGTTTGAGTTGTCTCCGCCTCGGCTTAGACAATGGTAACTGCGGGGAGCGCGGGTGGGCGAGGGAAGCGGGGGGAACTGGACGATATTAAAAAGCAATTTCACAGTTCGATGGCGCCCGGAGATCCGCGCTCCCCCCCACACCCCCCACACACCCCCCACACCCCCCGAGCCCAATAAGATTACGAAGGAAACACTTTCAGCCAAATTAACTCTCACAGTATATTGCCGGCAAATTTTCGTTCAATATTACGAATACATGTACTGATAAGAAAAATGTCTAGGTAAATTGGTAATTTCTCATAAATTCTATAAATTTGTGACAAATATGGATGTAAGAGAAGAGTATAGATGAAGTTGAACGATAATGAATCAATCAATTGAATTCAGACAATAAATAGCACACACACACCACAAGCATACATTACGTAAAGTAATACTAGTTGTAGGTACTTTGTTCTCCGCAACTCCACAACTAGCGCAATATTTTGTCTAGTTAATTAATATAACCACCTTCTCGACTTCAAGATTAATAACAGTGTGTACACGGAGACACGGAGACACGGAGACACGGACAACGTTCAATTAAATTTCTGTATACATAATAACAACCGAGCGACGGAGACAAAGTGCCGATATATATATATAATCGTGTTCACTCCACTACACATCTACATACATGACACTAATATTTTTAATGACAACAAATCTTACGTTTTATTTCAGTCCCCCCCCCCCAAAGTGACAAAACGTAATCCTATTTAATTCTTGAAACTGAGGAAAGTTATAACAATACTAGAGTGTTGTAATGTATTATGATCCGTTGCGCTCTTCTCATTTCACTGTTTATCTCCGCTACGAACATTTGGGACATTTTGAACTCGGAAGAAATCTTTACATGTTAAGTCAACTTTGCTGGAACATTCCACTTGATAATTATATGTGAATAAAATATATAGATAAATACATTGTAACATTTTATAAATTATATTATATATTGAAAACTGCATCATTGTCAATTGAGTAAGTGCATAGAATGCTATATTTTGGCGAATTATCATAAGTCATTTTAAATGTATGTATTTAAACAGATAATTGTCAGAAAGCTTTGATCAAATTTTTATCTTCAAATGTAACGAAGCTCCGGTAAAGTCCACTCAAATTGGAAAAGTTCCAGACATTCTCTTGTTATTTATTAGTCCGCCCTCAGGGCCATTGCCACATTAACTCGAGCCCTCCCCGCCCCGCCCCGCCCCGCGCCCTCCTCGCGCCCTCCTCGCGCAAGTCACCGTGTAAACCATGAGTTTTAATGGCATTAAACATTCCTCCTGCATCATTCCACCTCTCCGCACAAATACTGCCACGAACTGAGACAAAAGCACTTCAAAATGTTTTTAATAAAAAATTCATTACGTTTGGTGTTGAATGTGGTCGGTGGGGGGGGGGGGGGAGACAAGCGATGGAGTTTATGTTTTTTCAGCGTCAACTACAACCACCGCCTCCAACAAAGGACACATTTTATAAAACTGATTTTGAATTTAAAACGCGCTCCTTTGTTGAATTTTAAAAGATGTCGACGTCAAACTCCTCCTGCTAAAGTACAGACATTTTAAATGTTCACTTACTTAATATTATAAACTTTTGCCAACGTCAATAAATCTGTTGACCTCGTGCTGGGGTTTTGTGTCCAGTTATATCTATTTAAATATGAATATGTATTTATAGAAAATGAGGTACTAAATATTTTGTCGGAATAAATATGTAGAAGGACAGTCTTCATAGTTTCCACTGAATAGGAACAAAAATCTGTGGAAGCATTCTCTATCTATTTTGTCCTTACTAACCCTTAATATCTGTAATGACATCGCTAGGTTTGTCTATTCGTCGACGTTCGGTTTCTATCGCTTTGTGTACTGTTGTGTATAGATCCTCTGTGTACCCGACGCGCCGCTCTCTTAAAACATTATCTCAAACGTTAAATGATTCATTTTGAATACCTTGATTTGTACCTTGTACGTATTACCTACAACAATGCAATATTTCACGTAGCAAGCAAGGTATGGCTTATGTCGATGTCAATCAAATAATCTCGATATCGTAATCCGAGTTGCAAAATATAAGTCGCGCAGTACATCAACAATCACATGTGTTACACAACAATGTGCATCAGCTATGCAACGCGACCCAGTACCAGTAATATGATATGTACGTGTCATGTTAATTATATTGCAACAGAATGTATGTATGTATGTATGTACATATAGCGTGGAACGTCTATAATCAGAACAACCACTTATTCAAACCGTACACACCCTTTTCCTACGATTATTTCAACTCTAAAAATCTTAGTAATACTACAAATAGTCTCTTATATGACATAACTATATGTTATATTTATTTATACAATATAAGTTAATGTCATTTAGGAATTACCGTTTTTCATGTCTGTTTTAAACGTGGATCATGTCCTTGAAGAATTTCACCAGAACCAGAATTTGCAATCATTTTTATTATAAAGAATATTTAAAATCCGCCATTGGGTACAGTACGGTTACTGGCAGTGCTGTTAGGTTCACTAATTAGCTTTAATTTTGCCTTGATAAATTTCAATGAAGAGGGGATTAATTAACGAGATGTTCAGACATTACACACAGAAATAAGTAAAAATAATCTTGAAACCTGAAATTCAAATTATAATATTTGTACTCCTTTTGTACGAGTCATTAAGGAGATGCTGTAAAGTGACAGTACATACATCATGTATATATATAAATTCAAAGTATTATATATAGAGCGTGGATATTCTGTTGTTTACTGTAATTACAATAAAATATTAACAAACGTATGTACAATGTGATAAAGTAACATGTTAAATAACCTGTATAAACACAAGATTAACAACAATCGTCTCTGTGACGAGGAAATTCTCAATTAATTGTTCGTGTAATGAGTTCTCTCCTTTCAGAAGAAATTCAATTAAAACGTCTTTCAAGCAGGATTTCACTTCTGCTACTAGTTATATCAAATTTGTGTTCGCTTTCAGACTTATTTGATGATTTTATTCCTCCTACATTAATATTTCACGAGATTGTTTTTAGTTATTTACGTAAACATATAATTAGCTGAAACTATTATTATATAAGTATCAACTATGGATATATGGATTCAAATATAAATAACTCTGTTATGTAGCAGTTTCGTTTCGGAACCCCTAGTCTACTGGTGCCTATTGATAACATCATAATGAATAGGATTTTGGCCGAGGTTTAGTACCGTGTTGCAGTGCTTTCAAATTGGGTCCTATTCAGCTTCGCATCAACAGACCTCGCACACAAAAAGGTTTACTTTCAACATTCAAGGCGACAAATTGATGGCAGTCTATTGATTGAAAGCGAATGAAACAAACTCGCAATTTAATTTGGCTCGGCTCTTTCATCGTCTAATTCCTCGGAGCACTACTTGTCTTCTAAAATTATGGAAAAAGAAATAGTTGGCGAAGTAAATAGAAAATTAATAATGATGTTTTGACGTTTAGACTAGTTTTATATTACTAGAGAAAATAAATATTATAATTGAACATTCATAAAATTGCAGGGCTCTAAACTTTGTACAAAAAGTCTTTTAAATGACTAAATAATGTAAAAATTTTAGTATTTCACTTTTATTAGCCTTAATTTTCTAATGGGAATTCGCTTGTTCAAGTTTAATATTTTCTATTCTTATTTCGGTTTTCGTTTGAATGAATCGACACCACGATTGGTTTCCCAGCGTCCATTGCCTGAAGCCGATTACATTGTGCAGTCGCTGCACGTCCCCCGACTGCACTGAATGCATTCCCCTCCCCTTCCCCACCCCCTTCCCGTCACGCTCCGCCGCGCTTTACATTCAGCCCGATCGTGGCGCACTTTATTCTATTGCTCGTCGCTTCGCTTTAGATCTTTATTACTAAATAAATGAAAATGTTTTCGATTATCTCTCAAATTCAATACGAAACTACCATAGTTTAATTTATTCGATGTCAAAGAGTAGCACCGTAGATAAAAGATGCAATATCTACGCGTGGGTACTAAGATGAGTAACGTGATCAATAGTGTACTCCCCTGCTCCTCGTACACCGCATCTTTCATTGTGAGCTGCTCGGACCTCGGAGCCAGTGATTTATGTAGAGGTTTCCAGTAGCATTGTGCCGCTCCGCAGGCGAGGCGAGGCGCCCTCTATTGTATGATCATACTATTGTTCCACTTGAAGAATTTGAGGCAATGATGTTTTTTTATCAGAATTACTCTGTTGTGATGTCGTGAAGTAGTAATGAATAATAAGTAATCTCTGATAACGTTCATTTCTCACTTTACTTGTGTCCCTGCAGCTGGGACAGGATAATAAAGTGCTAGGCGAGCCTTCGTGTGCAGCGGAGCGCATCACTACGGCGTTGCATTCCCGCTGCGCTGCCGCCGCTCCAGGAGACTTATCGAGCTTCTGCCGCTCCGCTGCTTACATTTTATTGATACTGGAATAGTCATAAATTCTTCGTTATTCAATTTACAAGACTTGAAATAATTTTAAGGAGGCCAATATGTCTGAATACGAAAATTAAGGTCAGCTAATTACAAGATTGAACCTTATTTATGACAAATTTACTAAACAAATGTTTTAAAATCCTTTACATTATGCAATATAGGTGTATATGTGACTTATATTGTAGATACAGCTCCACAGAATGGTGTCCAATGCGGGCCGGTTCACTCATCACTAATTGGCTGCGGCGAGGCCAAGCTACAAGACCACTCGATACATCATTAGATCCGGCCGCTCTGCGCGTAATTAGATGACTCCTTTGTATTAGCTCCCCGCTGCTGCCCTCTGCCGGCACAAAACGCCCGCTGTGTAGTCTGTATGCACTTCTCGACGAGCCACTACTGCACACAACAAAAACTTGTTTACTCAGTGGAAAAGTCATTGAGTTTTAAAGTGTTTATTGATGTAGATACACGTATATTACTGGTAAAAATTAGACAATTATGATGCTCAAAGCTCAATATGTAAGATAGAATGATGCTAGAAACATTTTTGTGTTGCCCTCTTTACTGACTATTGTGGCGTTTAGCTTAGCTCCTAATCATATTTTGTAAACTTTATCCTACCATCAGATAGCCTCGTAGATCTTCATATCGTCCGGGGGCGGCGGTAAAAGGTAATATGGCAGAGAGTGTCAGCAAGGAGCTGAGCTACACCGCCTAGCGCATGCCGCTTGTTCGGCGTGATTGAATTCCGGTGACGTTACGCCGCAGCTACCGGCTGTCAGCTGATGAACGATGTTGTCGCTTAATTAATAACGCACACAGCGAGTGTCGCAGCACCACACTGTGCCATGCCCTGCCGTCGGCCCCGCCGCACCGCCCCCCGCCCCCCGCCATGTTGGCATCGCCACATTGTGGACACAATGTATGGGTCGTCATAACTTTCCACTTATTTAACTAATACGGATCATTACGTATTTCGTCTTTTCATAATATTGGCTGAAACAACGTAGTACATACTACCTTTTTTCTAAAAAAATAAAGTTTTATTATGTTATTTTATATATTTTTTTTTTAAAGTAAAAATTGTTTAATTACATTTGACCACACTGAGATATTGTCACTGGTATTTTGGGTTTATTGTTAGGTCCTGTTGGTACATTTTCTATTTTTCTCATAACTAATAATCCATCAATAACTCGTCCGAATACAACATGTTTATTATCTAAAAAGTTGCATTTTGCACAAGTAATAAAAAATTGACACCCATTCGTATCTTTACCACTGTTAGCCATTGAAAGAAGGCCTGGTTTTATATTAGTTTATGTTATGTTAAAAAATTAGCACATAAAATGATGCAAAATAGAAGAAGATATAAGGGTATCATTTTATTCCATTTGCCGAGAGTTCTAACAGCCCTAATAAATATTCGGGCGATGCTTTGCGGGGCTTTTGTTTTGGAACTGCTGGCTACCGCCCAAGCTGCCGCACCATACCCGACCATATTTCCCTATGTAATAATAACAGAAACACCTCATAGTTAACATTTAATGTGATGTTAAGATAACTACTAACGGCACAATCAAACCATGGGTAATGTTTTATTAGGTAAGGGCAACATACTTGTAGTTCAACCTCCTTGTTTATTCTACAAAAGCGATACAGTTTGAGCGTCGCGATGCATGTTACTTAGCACGAGTGGTTGCCGGCACGCGCGGGCTCATTGCGGCGTGTCTGTGCCGCGCATATTAAATAACTTTAAGGGTTAATTTACCGCAGGAACTCCGCCAATTTATGGAGGTGCGGTGAAGGCCGTGGCCACCGGGCGGGGCGGGGCGGGGCGGTGCGGGGCGGGCGGGACGGAACGCCGGGTCACTCGTCCTCTTATCGCCGAGTGCCGAACGCGGAGGCCGCAGTGAGCGCTCTCTTTGCACAGCCATCGTGTTGTCTGTACTCAGCCTTTATTACGTTCTTGTCGCTCAATCGCAGTAAGCAGATGTTTGTATAATTTTTCATTTTCCTGCAAATGCAAGTATCGACTTTTTAATACCAGTCCGTACACATAGATACGTTGCCACCAGATGGAGGCAGCTGCGTATTACAGCACGTAGTAAGTGCCAGTCAGCGTGCAGTCAGTATACATTCGTCGCGAAGTAATGTCCGCTCGGGGCCTGACTCATTTCCTCTTTAACATTTAATACTCTGTTATGTTCCGAGATCATAGTTTAAATGTACTTTTTCAGGTTTATACGTTTACGAACCGAAATTAGATAAATAACTTATAAAATATAGCTGTCGCCTGCGACTCCGTTCACGGAGCTTAAAAAAAACTAGCCAATGTGTTCTTCCAGACTGTGTTTTACATATAAGTCAAATTTCAGCGAGATGCGTTTATCCGTTCTGGAGACAGCTTCAAACAAACATTCATCCATCTAAACATTAGCATTTGTAATATTTGTAAGAAGTAAAACTAAATAAATAATGTAACTGTTGACGTCCACTTCGTCGCTGATAAAGTTGATTTTTTTAACAAAGTGAAATAGGCACGCTGTTGAAAGGTCTTTTGACAATTTTTAAACAATCTTGTTAATACATTTGTCTCTGCAAAATAAGCTCGACGAACAGAAACCTCTGTTAGATTTCAAACCCCTGCTGTCGGTAGTTTTAACTTTACTTTTCAGTACCCATACCCATAGAACTAAGTATTTACATGGCTTCTCTATAAACAAGCCGATGGATTGTTTAGAGTAAACAATTGCGAGTTACATTGTCGCTATCATTGCCGCCGTGTGTACAGAGTCTTTGCGCTATCCTCAGTGTAGCATTCGTTGTGCTATATTTGGCTCGTTCACGTACCGACACGTGTTGCCGGCTCAAAGGTCTGACATCGACTGACTGTCCCCTCTCTCCGGCATGTACTTATGGCGTGTACGCTCGAGACAAACAACACTACGTTTATGCATACACTACATCCCTTCCTATTTTTAATATATTTAATCTTGCTAAGTATAGGTACTTGTATTCTAAAACTATCAATTAATAGAATACAAGTATACATAAAATTCGATTTTCTAAGTTTCTCTACACTTCTACATGTATATCCATTTTGTAAGTTTAATAAACTTAGATTCAATAACAATAAATATAAATTCACTTAATAATTATTTTCACAACAACTGCATAGATATTTGTTACCATCCTATACTTATCTTCCATGTTTCCATTATTTCTTCCTTCTATATGCTCTACTTCCTTCCATTTGTTATTTAGAACGCTCCAGTGTCCCTCAATTATTTTTAAATAAACTTATTTTCGTCTTGACATTTGTCACGTTATAATATTCCAAACTTCAATATCGCCATCAATACCTGTCTCTACGGTATGGGAAGCAGGATTTTAATTGACGTTTACTTTGTTATCTTTGTGTAAATTATTAATGTCGAAGCAAAATATTTTGCTAAAAAGATATGTTTAATAATTAACAGTACTTAAAAGTACTTAACAGTTTGAATGTATCCTAGGCGTGATAATTTACGCTAGTAGTAACAATAAAATTTTACTCTCTACTATGAATGTTATGCACTGTAGACACAGTACTAGTTGGTTGGAACACCAAAAGATGTAACTGATTGTGTGACCATTTAACTTGTTTAGTTTTTAATTTCCAGATGTAACTGTGCCCGCGACTTCGCTCGTACGAAATACTGACTTGGATAGCATTTCAATCACTTAGGCTAATCACTTAATATTATTAAGTTTTATACTGAAACATATTAAACCCACAAAAACTCGCACAAACTTCACATATTCCAATACAACAAAATCAGTCCATGACAATGGTCCCAGGCTCCCGTCCATCAATGTACCAAACCTCATCCAAATTTGCCCAGCAGTTTCCGCTTGAATTAAGCTCAGATAGACAGACAGATGAAGGCACCCTCGCATCAATAAGAATGTTCTATCCCTATATTATGGAATAGTCAATGATAATTTTCTTTTCTAATACATAACCTGAAAATGACTAACTTACTATGTTAACAATTTAATGTTTCCTCTCCTTCAAAGATGTTACATTTTCTATTGAATGAAGGTTTCAAAAGTCAAGACTTATACCTTTTTTATATTTACCAAATTTATTTCCCAGCTTATTTGAGATCTTTCAACCCACAACACAGAGTCACTAACGGTATTTAATTATGTTGAACTTTATATTTAACTTGATGGACAATATTTAAATGCCACTATAAGTTTTCAATTTATCAGATGTTCAACCTATATGTAACAATGAATTGCTAATGACTACTCTGAACATAGTAAAAGTCTTTTTCAATATAAGCGTAGTATAAATAAACATAAAGAGACAAACTCTTTGTCCCTTCTTTTCACAGGTCAGCAAATGAACTTGTCATTGCCGTTTATTCTCTAATGTTATTTACAATCAAACAGGTAGCTATTTCTGTATGAAAATAGTTAAGTTACTTGTAGAACCAAGGGATAGCATTTTATTCCACAATCGTTTTTTATTCAGCTTATAATAATCCAAATGGAATGCCATTTAAAAGTAAAATTATATATTATGTCAACAAGATCTCTTTGATTTTAGACACTCTTTTAGGCGGTGTGCTAAAGTCGTTTAAATAAGTCGATAGTGCGATTTTGGTTCAATATTTCATAAATCGGTATTTCTACTCCCTAAATTGAGTTTAAAGCCGTTAAAACTTAATTCAAGTTGACTCACCAATTTGATAATGATATGGTTATTGATAACAAAATCCAGCTTCAACATACCCCGACTGCGACTAGTGTGTCCTCAGCGAGGAGTTGCCTCAACAGCGACTTTTACAATGATTTCCTCCATGACTTGGTCCAATAATTATGCTATAAATAAAGCTATTTCAGAAAGAAAACATTAACCTTTATTTATTCTATTTTACGGCAACTGTAGCATGTTATTATCAAAGAAAAACACGTTTCCGCTCTTATTTTTACCAAATTAGAGCAATAAAATCAATTTCAGATGTATTTTAAATACAGAGTCATCTATCGTCGGAAGCGGAAACTACTTATCTGTTTCACAATTATTGAATCGAAATTCGTTTAGTGCACAGTACATCACGAGATTTAAACTTACATATACGCGTAGTTAATAGTATCTCTGGAAACTTCACCAATCCAGCATTAGCCACGGATTCGTTAATAAAGCTTATTATGATGACTTTAGTAACTGGCAATATAATATTAGAAATTGCGTTATACATATTGTAAATATTCATAACAAAACGTGACTAATAGTCAATCACATTTTATATCATTTTGTACTACGTATTTTGTAGTAAGGTGCTTATAACAGGGTTAAAAGAATTACTTCTCAAAAAGACAAAGGAATAGTCACTTTCTTGAAAACAATATCGTACAATGTACATAATATAGTCGCCATTGATTTGACTTAAATTTACTTTACTTTTTTACAAAAATCTAAAATGTATTCAGGTAGCTTAGATTTAAATTGATTAACTGAACTTACATTTATAAAGATGACAGTAACAACTTATGAAACTGTACTCCTTCGTATGTTATACATATATCTCTTTCCACTCACTTTCGGCACAACAAATAGACTTGCTCGCAGAGTGCTGCGTTTATTAATCTGTAACTTTACAAACGACATGTTATTGATGATTTGTTTTGTTGATGGTTTTTCTAATTATAAAACATGTACTGTAGGCATATAGTTGATTAATA
>NW_013532703.1:16256379-16259843 GCF_000836235.2 Papilio xuthus
ACAGCCATCGTGTTGTCTGTACTCAGCCTTTATTACGTTCTTGTCGCTCAATCGCAGTAAGCAGATGTTTGTATAATTTTTCATTTTCCTGCAAATGCAAGTATCGACTTTTTAATACCAGTCCGTACGATAGATACGTTGCCACCAGATGGAGGCAGCTGCGTATTACAGCACGTAGTAAGTAAGTGCCAGTGAGCGTGCAGTCAGTATACATTCGTCGCGAAGTAATGTCCGCTCGGGGCCTGACTCATTTCCTCTTTAACATTTAATACTCTGTTATGTTCCGAGATCATCGTTTAAATGTATAATACTATTTCAGGTTTATACGTTTACGAACCGAAATTAGATAAATAACAATGTGTTCTTTCAGACTGTGTTTTACATATAAGCGAAATTTCAGCGAGATGCGTTTATCCGTTCTGGAGACAGCTTCAAACAAACATTCATCCATCTAAACATTAGCATTTATAATATTTGTAAGATGTAAAACTAATAAATAATGTAACTGTTGACGTCCACTTCGTCGCTGATAAAGTTGATTTTTTTAACAAAGCGAAATAGGCGCGTTGTTGAAAGGTCTTTTGACAATTTTTAAACAATCTTGTTAATACATTTTTCTCTGCAAAATAAGCTTGACGAACAGAAACCTCTGTTAGATTTCAAATCCCTGCTGTCGGTAGTTTTAACTTTACTTTTCTGTACCCATACCCATAGAACTAAGTATTTACATGGCTTCTCTATAAACAAGCCGATGGATTGTTTAGAGTAAACAATTGCGAGTTACAGTGTCGCTATCATTGCCGCCGTGTGTACAGAGTCTTTGCGCTATCCTCAGCAATCGGCGCACGGGACCGGCTCTATTGTGTGAGTGCGGCACATCAATGCGGGCCGCTGCGGCGCTGGCTACTTGTGACGGATATCGGCTGCTCTGTACACATCACATGTACCTAAGCTTCACGACAATGTATGGATTATGTACGTTCCCAAACCACGATATTGTCTATTGTTTATTGTTAGCGATCACTAAGCTTATTATAATAGATACCTGTTTGTGATAATAATATGCGGGTATTTTGAAAATGTATGTGCTACACGAAAGCGTTCAGTTTCTCAAGATGGTATATGTATGGTTTTAACTACATTTACCTTTATCACATCATATGTAATTTTACGTAATTAAATAGCGATAAAAGTTGAAATTGTGTGCACACTATTCGGTAACAAAGCGCGCCATGTATCAGCCGAGCAGAGCTGCGGGGCGGCGCAAAGCGTTGCCAAATTACCTCGCGCTCGCTGTGAGCCCGGGGGTTCGCAGCGAGGGGGTTGGGGGGCGCAGGGCACTAATTTGTTTTAGTGATATACAGTTGAGATTCACAAGCACATAATTCAGTGAAGTAATATCTTTACTGCTATAGCGCGATATGAGAAGTGTGTGTTTTTAAAAGTGAAGGAGCCCGCTTTAAAATCTTCGCAAGGATTGGCCCGGCTCGCCCGGTGAAATACCACGACCACACAGAAGATTTGCGTGGAGCGGAAGCAATTCCGCGTTTCGACCGACGAGTGTGCGTCCCGGAGGCCTAATTTACTCCTCTTTTCCTTCCCACCCTTGTTCTTATAAGGAAAGGATGGGAAGTGGAAGTGGACTTTCCGAATGAGAGGATGTATAAGGAGGGAAAATATTTTCTGTCTGTGCATCCTCTCCCCTGTCGATTAAAGGTAGGCCACGCATATGCAATTGCGTAGGTTTATGGGCAACGGTCACTTCGCTATTTTAGCGATTTCAGGTGGTCGCTCGCTCGTTTGCCATCTTATGATAAAAAAAAGAAAATAGCACTTGATTTTTCACAGATCTATGAGATTTTTCACAGAACTTTGCGGTGCTTATGAACAACAAGTATTATGCGTTTGAATTCGAGTGTACTTATTTAATTTTTCTTTCATTTCCATTAAGGTATTACTTTTTACTGTCATAATGGACGACATAAATACATCAGTGTTTTTCGTTTAAAACTACAATGAGTAGCAATAGTACGGACCTCAGCAAACAGAACTCGGAAATGAGGCAGCTTTCGAGCGGATATTAGCTCCCCCTGCCTCCCTCTCCCGCTCCCGCTCCCGCTCCCGCCACCGCCCGCAAACCAAGCACCCCGCTGAGCCGATAGCGGACAACTTTTTTATCTCTGTGCTGCGGTCGTGTATTTAAAATGGGATATAAAAGAGTAAGTTTATCATGTTTTACAATAGAACCGTCTTAAGATAAGCAAGACAAAAGCGAAGTGTGTATATATATATCATCTACTCTCACTATACTTTCCGACCGAGGGGCTCGGAGCTTACCCTATATTACGGGTTTTATAAATAATCTTACTAATATTATAAATGCAAATATTTACATACATGGATGTATGGACAGACGGATGGATGTTTGTTTAAAGGTATCTCCAGAAGGGCTCTATGGATCTCGCTGAAATTTAGCATAGATGTAAATCATAGTCTGGACGAACACATAGGCTACTAATTATGTTTTTTTTTAAAACCACGCGGACGGAGTCACGGGCGAAAGCTTGTATGCCATAAAGTAAGTTATTATTCCTTTTTACAAATGAATAATCTGGCACCATTGATTCCGAAGTGCACAGTATGTGCATAGTGCCCGCCAGGCGGCGCCGCAGTCGCTGCCTGGGACGAATTAAACGTCGCCGAGACGAGGCCCAACAACGCTACATCTCAAGTACATTCATTCGAGTTCTGCGCTCACCTCTCACACAAATAAGTAACTTCAATCTCTCTCTCAAACTCTGATATACTATTATATAAGGTATCCGCAAGCAAAGACCAAATGAGTCATTTGGAATGTAATTTTTGCCTAGATCAGTCAAAATAATAATACCTTTCTTAGTATGTTACTTGAACTAAAATAATTGTACTAGGTAAAATTAGTTTCTTTGAGTTCCGGATCCACAAAGGGGCTTGTTAATGCGAAACAGTTTCCAAATGAATCGACGTCACGTTAGCGCGGCGGGATCAAAGCGACCGACTGCGTCTCAATCAGACGTCACGTCGCGCGGTGCCGCGTGACGGACGTGTTGGGCGCGCAACACCGAGCACGTGACACGCCTACGGATGCCAGCCACCTCACACTGTGACGTACTGTTTAGAACATATTTTACGGAATATGAAACTAACAACAATCCTAGTAACGGCTGGGAATTTCTCTGCCCGCTTTAAGTTCTAGGACCTGGATGACCGAGCTTTGCTTGATATTTTTTTTTAAATTGTGTTTTTGGAAATTATATTTGAGTACGAATTACTAATAAAATGATGATATGAATAATATTTTACGATCTTACCGATAGAAAAAGTTAAGTTTATGTTTAAGTTGAGTATCGATAAGATAAGATTTATACTCAAGTACATAGTAATTGTAATTTACATATTTTGATCGAGATACTAAATGATGACAT
>NW_013532703.1:16259936-16264808 GCF_000836235.2 Papilio xuthus
TCGTGTACACATCATTATGTAAGAAATAAATTCGCGATTGTCCCATATTAAAATCTCCAATTATTGTGTAATATAAATAAGTGTGACCAGCTGACCACCGCTTTAACTTTAAAGCGACATTGTCTAAAACTTTTTAATAAATTTTATCGTATTTTAAATCTGTCTCTTTATAGCAACGGTCGTTTTTTTGCAGCATAAAATTCTCATTTAATAAACTTTTTCTTTAGCCGTTAATGGAAGCAATTTAAGGTTAACGCGCATTACTAAACTTTTTATCCACCAGGCGTCTTTTCGCTTCGAAATCAGCGCAGCGTCAACTCGACGCCGCCTCGACGTCTTCGATTGAGCGATATATGAATATAAATTTGGTACGAAAACAATACATAATTCTTGCTTGCACGAGTTGCGTCGTCGGTGGGGCTTCCTCTCGCTATCGACCCAACCGCCACGTCGCGAGAGAAGAGCTCGTTTTTCTAGCAAATTAATATTTTTATCTCGCACAATCGGCAGGACGAATGCGCGTTAACCTTTTAGGAGGCGAGCGGCCACCGCTACGCTGCTATGCCGCTACGGGACGTCGGAGATACGTTTTAATTAGGTATCTCACAGAGTCCTTGGGTAGAGGGTGAATACCGGGGGCGGGGCGGGGGCAAGGGGTGCGATGCTCGCTGACCCGTAAACGATAGAATATATTGCTCGCTGCTCGAATGTTCAAAGAACGTCATTTAATCAAAGTTCTGTAATAGAAAACTAAGTTCATTCGATCGCTTTATCATAAAAGGAAAACGTATAAAAGAGTCAAAACAAATGACAAACAGCAAATAGACAGAGACAATATTCATACGGTCAAAAGGTTAACATGGTATAGGCATTATAGGAGGAGGAATAGAAACAGGAGGAGAAATGGATGGATTGCATGAAGGTTGACATGATTAGGAACAGAATTATAACTTAATTAACGGAAAATAGATGAACCTGTAGCGAACATCGTACCAAAGCGTCATCAAAATGTGTACATTGCGGTAAATATTGATCTTTATGTAAAATGTTAAAATGGAGGCAAAGACTCCTTACTTTAAATAGCAAAGCGAAGCACTTCCCGATATTGCATTCTAATTGAACTGTCAGACTCTCGACTCTCGGGGAAATACTCGTAATAATCCAATGCAAAGACTTTTCCCTCCGCACTTCTCATGCCAAAGTAATGCACCGGGCATTGGGTTTAAAGATTGTGTCACTATACATTACGCGTTCACCTTCGCAATCTCCGTAGCTACCATTATTTGCAACTCAATGGATTACGTAATAATAATAAAGTGTGCAACTAAATATAAATAATATTGAATACTAATTATCTCATTTAAATGAATTAATGAATATTAAAGAGCGCGACCTCCTTCAAATGACTTTCATCAAAATGTATTTAATTTCAATAGCCTTTTGTCAAAATTTACTTGAACTTACGGTTATTCAATAACTATGCTTTTCTAAAGCAATTTTTTTGTGTTCAGAGTAAAGAGAGAAGTTCAATTAAAGTGTTTTAAAACGAATATGTACCTACAATTTGCTCAAAAGTAAAGGTAAAAAAAACACTTATAAATACGTGTTCTAGTCAGTGAATATAGCAATTGTTATCATTTTCTATAGAAATGCAAAGAATGTGTCGCAGAGCGCTAGTCGTAGTCATTGAAATATTGTGTTGCAAGTGCGCCATCCTCCCCGCAACCCGCAACCCGCAACCCGCCGCCCGCCGCCCGCTGCATGCTCCCCGTCACCCAGGGCTGCCTACAACCGATACACTGATTGCAATGTGCGACATATAATATCAATTATGAGACCTTACAGCATTTAGTTTTGCCATTATACCTGTTGTGATCATTTATTTGTACAATATGATTTAAATTCTTATTATTTTTCTTGAGTGTATGTATGTATGTATGTATGGCCTGAAATAGTTGAACGAAAGTTTCTCTCACAGAAATCTCCAACGATAGGCCTCCTTGATTTCATCAGGTTGACTACTGCAACCCTGACGACAGCAGTGCGAATGACGTCCATATAGTCCACGTACTGTGCAGGTTTTATATATGTTTGTATGTATGCCAAGATTTTAGAGGTGTTTAAAAAATTTTCTAAGTAGAATTGATTCATTCATACATTTCATTCAAAATGAGTCTGTAAACACTCCACCATCCTTATATCGTTACGACGCAGCGGCGTAGCGCTCCCTCAGATGTGCTACGCCGAGCTGGGAGATAAAATGCTTTGTTCTTGAATGATTTAAACACGCGTATACTGCGACTATGCGCGTCAGTTGCGAACACCTTCGCTGTGCGCCGACGACAACACCCCGCACGGGAAACGACACGACAAGACGACCTAGTGCTTTTTACGTTATTTATAATAAGCTAGCAGTTGCCCGCGACTTCGTCCACTCGGAATTAAATATAGGATAAGTCATCCGAAGATAGTAAAGCTAACATTGAAAGTTTTGTATTTTCGAGGCCTTTTTAATGCGAAAACACAAACCATTAAATCATTCCTCTTTATATTAGTATAGTTTTTTTTTATAAGACAAGGGGGCAAAGGAGCGGCGGGAACACCGTACCATTTTGGAATGCCAGCCACCCAGGTGGTGTGGATGGAACCTGGCGGTCTGTCGCGTCGTCCGATGACGGAACTCGACGGCAGGAATCGCTCCAAACAGTTCTTCACACACTCCCTCCCCTGGTAAAAAATGCACAGGAAACTTATGTCCCTCCGCAAGGCCAGCTACATACATATGTATGTATGTACATGGTGCATAGTCGGTACTAGTATTCATAGCTGTAGTAGTAACATACCATTTCTGTAATCATTTAACAACATAATATTGAGCGGAATCTTTGCTAGTTGTAGTAAACAAGTTGGTACGATGTTATTGAACATGGCAAAGTGTTGATGATTCTTAATATTAAAATACTAGCTGTCGCCCGCGACTTCCGTCCGCGGGAATATATGTCCGTCTCCTGACTCTCAGCTACCTCCTCAACAATTTAAAAACATATCGGTAAAGCCGTTCTTGAGTTATATGTAAATAGTGTAACTAACACGACTTTCTTTTGTATATATATAGATATAGATTAATCTAGACATGATTGTTCTTAGTGAATACATTTTGTTACAGTTAATCCCTCTCATTGCATTATTTAATTTATTGTAATCTTAAATTAAAAAAGAAATAAACGTTTATATCCTTGAATAAAGTTAATGAGGGTCTGCTCCGTGGTTTCGTTAGTAGTAAATATAAACAGTTTAGGTCGTGAGTAGGGCAGCAGTGTGTCCGGCTTTAATTAGGTTTCGTCAGCCGGCGGGGGAAGCGGGACGTGTGGGACGTGCGGGCGCAGGAGACGGGGTCGCCGGATATTGCCTCGGGCCGGACTCGAGGTCGCTCAAGCTAATTGAATATTCAAATAAATTACGTTTTTAGTTTTTCAACACGCCTTGACATCAAAAAGTTTGATGATGCTAACGGTGGCGACGGAGATTTTTCTTTTCAAATTATATAACTGTGTTTTTAAATTCAAAAGTGTGAGACAATATTGTGAGTAATGATTAGAATTAACGTGTGCCCGTGCATTTTCCACGGCTTTAAAGATCGAACGCAAACAGTAACCCTTCTAATTATTTAGTTGAATGTTCCAGTGACAGGGATGTATGACTGGTGCGCGACGCGACGCGGGCCGCGTCAGTGCGCGAGCGCGCGTCACGTCGCGACACTTCTAGCATACATTTGTAACATGCAGTACCCGTGACAAGTGTAACACTGAATTCTACAACTCGTACTGTCAATACTGCTGCAAAACAATATTGAACATTAAGGTCAATTACGATTTTAACAACATTTTTATTTATCCTAACATTGTGCATTGTGCACAGTAAACTGTTACTCAGTTTTCTTATTGGTTTTGTATTGGATCGCATTTTTTTCGACATTAAGCGACGTCTCTTTGTTGCGACGTTATTTAAACGACTCGATATTAATTGTGGAATGTACGGCAGGCGGCGCGGCGGCTACACAGCGCCCAGTAACCACTGTGTCATCGCTCCGACGACAAAGACGGGGCCGGACTTTGATCATCCCGCCGGAATTAACGACTAGCACGACCTCTTCGTGATTAATTGGGGCATCCGGACACAGGTTTAATTACTTCTCCGCCGCCTCTGTCTCATGCCATATACTAATAATTATAAGACGTTACGATAATGTTACTTTTTACTAAAATTATAAATGCGAATGTTTGGATGGATAGACGCATAGATGGAGGGATGTTTGTTTGAAGGTATCTCCAGAACCGCTTAATGCATCTTGCTGAAATTTGGCATAAATGTGGATCGTAATCTGGAAGAACACATAGTCATAAGGTTTTTTTTTTTAATTCCGCGCGGGCGACAGCTATAGTTATGGTCATGTTTGAGTCTTATAACGAAGCGGTCATTTAGCACACGCTTTTTGTAATTGAAGTTTGTAGCTGTAGATTTAAAAACCATAAAAAATATATTTTCATTAGCAAATTAATGAAGCCAGCCTAAATAAATGTTGCTCGATTTTGTAAAGAAATTTTCTTACGTTTATTTAGACTTCCCCTAGGATCTCGCTAATTACCGACTTCGTCCTTCAATTTTTGTCACAGGCTTGAGTTTTATAATTAGCGAATTAGTTTTTTACTTCTTTTTTAATTTTAATGAAATGTCATATAAAATGACAGTAAATTCCTTTCACCAAATATTTTTTTATTGCAATAAAACTAAAAGTGGTAACACTTAATAGTGTCAACAGTGATCTTATCTATTTAATACAATTTGCCTTTTGGCCTCTTGGGGGGTGTGGCG
>NW_013532703.1:16264835-16279964 GCF_000836235.2 Papilio xuthus
GGGTTTACCTTAATGTAAAGTCCTACTTTATTAAGTTGAAATTAAACATTTTAAAATATTTGTTTTAAAAAGCAGACAATAATTAGCATTGTTCATTAGAGCCTCAGTGAGTCGCGTTTAGTAGTTGCTGTTACGTAATTGGCAGAAGTATTAACTTATATTGTCCGGAGTTCACGATCTATTGTTATTTTCTACAACGAACTTAACTCCAATTCACTTTATTGAAATGAGTGTACATCTGATTCGTTGAGCAGCGCTCGCGACATGTCTTCTACTTAATGTTACTTACACTGATGATGATAAAAATAACCAACGTGACGGTGGAAGGAGTCCAGTCCAAACCGCACACAACCTTGTAAGTAGCATCGCATTATGGGTATAAAATATATTTGTTTCCACCTTTAAAAAATACTTGCGAAGTCCTTTACAAGGTATGAATAAATAACGTCTAAAATAAGAGTAGAGTAGGAAAAAAATTTAAATGCAGAAAGTCCCAGCGGAAGGCTCGAGAGCGCCTCACCTATTACATTAGCAAACAAAAGCGAAGTGCTCGAGCAGCTGCCCCCAACCCCACTGCTCTGCCGGGTTGACTTACAGGTGAGTGGTGCCATGGCGGCGGTATTCTGTAAGTATTCTGTGTCCGGAGACCTAATTTAGTCCTGTTTCCCTTCCCACCCTTTTTTCTTATAACGAAAGGATGGGAAGTGGAAGCGGACTTTCCGGATGAGAGGATGCATGGCAAGGGAAAATATTTTTTTCTGTGCATCCTCTCCTCCGTCGATTAAAGGTAGGCAACGCATATGCAATTGCGTATGCCTACGGGCAACGGTCACTTCGCTATTTCAGCGATATCAGGTGTCCGCTCGCTCGTTTGCCACCTTATGACGTAAAAAAAAATATAAGTATAATAATAAAAACCGCCGCAATATTAAAACCTTAAAAAGAACATGACAGCACGACGAAAGGAAATGTAATAAATCGTGGTTTATTTTCATTTCATTTGCGATATGTTAAATGTTACTTGAATACTTTACATGCTTATTCGAATGACGATAAAATGCAAAAGATACATGAAGGGCGATTGCGTAAATATAAAAATGCTCCAGGGCCATTATACTTTTCACTTTATTTCGTATTCGTTTCAAAACGAAATTAGTGAAACGAAATCGCTGGGAGCGGGACATCGAGAGTGAGGCAATATAGCGACGACACTCGCCAAACTCGGTGGCACTTGACTACTTCACGGCACGGCAGCATGACGTGGTACGTCACGGCACGCAACGTCGCGGCTCCGGTATTCCGGCACGGCATTCCGGCTTTGGGCGCGCGCCGAGGCGGTCGTTGTTATGCCGACATTGAAGTTTAGTTTTCCCGGGCTCAGAACGCGAACACGAAATGTTTCTCGTATGCGAAATAAAACTTTTAAGAAAGTTTAAACGACATGTAAAATTCTTCTGTCATATTATGTGACGTTAAATGTGACGATTGTGCTGGAATTCAGCGCCGTAGCTATTAACGGACGTATTTATTGTGGAAGTTGAGGTTTGTTTGTTGCAATTGTTACACTTGAAGTCCGTAACCCTACAACTAAGTTACCTACTACTGTGTTTCTTAGGTGTAACCCTTCAACAATCCTAAAATAGATATATTATTATTTGTACTATGTGTCCGTGACAATTAATTAATTCAGCTAAGTAAAAACCTTTTTAGGGGAAAAATATTTAAAAATGCTTATTCATCGCCTACCCGAAATGTCGTACATCAGTGTATATCAGATAACCAGCCCCATGTGTTCTCAGACACGGAGTGAAGCTACCTCGCGCTTCCGCGCGGTTACCTCACGACCACCTCGCGGGGACCACTCGCGACATGTCGCTACAACATGTGTTTTTTCTTGCATACGTTTTAAAAAGTAAGTCTAGCGCCGTTGAATTTATTTACTAACTCTGCCTTTAATTATAGATTAAGTAGGTACCGTAGATAAATTAATGTGACACGGAACAGCGGGACTTTAATCACAAGCCTTTAATGGATGCTTAAATGGACGGCACAAATATAGTTATGTACCGTTTTTGTTTAAGCAATGAATCATTTTTCATTTTTACTAATTGCTGTCTATTTATCATATTTGCTAAATTATAGCTCGGCTAAACCAAATTGATTCTATCATTTCATGCATTCTACCATATGGTTGTTACATTAGGTCTTCAACAAAATCTGGCAGCAACTTATAGAAGCAGTCACAAGCTCGGATATCGAGCCCCAAGATCCTTCGCGAAACTTTAACTAAGTTGTATTTTTACGGCAAACTTACTTAGCCTTTGGAGTTTTAAGTGGTTAGAAGTTTCCTGAAGCGAGTCTCGCGGTCCCGCGGATCTGTTGTTTAGCGAGCGCATGTTCCGAACTGAGCTGATTATGATTTGTACAATTTTGTGTGTTGTGTGTAAGACATTTCGAAAAGTTTCATTAACTTTTTCTGTACGTGCTAGACGTAGCTGTTGCCTGAATGTCTCGTTCACGAACCTCGGTACAATACCACGACCACACACACACACACACACATTCGTGTATTAAAGTGTAAGCATTCCGCGTTTGATGAATGTCTGCGCCGGATGCCAATTCTAATCATTTTCTCCTACCCGTTTCTAATAAGGAAAGGGTTGGAAAGAGAAATGTTTGCAAATAGGTTGCCAACGACTTGTTTTGGCGACTTAAGTGCTAAATTTCGGTGACGCTGTATGTCGCTTTGTGAGTAACATCGTTAGATTTCGATGCCATTACTTATTTATCTGGCCCGGCCTCATGGGGACGGTAGCTCTTTTTATTTTAAGATCAGCCGCGGCAGATACATTTAGTAAAATGTACTGTCTTATAAATATCTAATGTCTTAAAGGACTGCATGTATGCAATAGTATTGAAACAGATCTCTAGTCTCGATCTTAAGCTGTAGTGTTGTACAGCATACGCCAGTGATTCGGCGTCACCGGAGCTGCGCGATGAGCCCCCCTCGTTAGTGCCTCTAGTGCCACCGGAGTCGCCGGTGCCATTGGGCCCGGTGCTACGCGAGGTGCCGCCGGCGCTGGTGCCTGTGAGCGCGACTGGTGCTCGGCTGCGCTGCACCGCCGATGGAGACCCCGCACCGCGAATCTCTTGGCTGGCGGCCGACGGCTCCGAGCTTTCGGACGAGCCGGGCGTAAGGTATTTTTCTAAAATAAAACTAGCATATATCTCGGTCTAAGTAACTTCACTTCATAAAATATGATGCTATCTAGTCTAGTGTGTGTGTGTGTGTGTGTATGCAGACGCGTGCTGGGGGACGGGTCGCTGCAGGTGTGGGTGTCGGGCGGCGGGCGCGGGAGTCAGATGCTGCGTTGCCGCGCAGTCAACACGCGTGGCGCCGTGCTGTCGCATCCCGTCACGCTGATGTCCGGTGGGTTTCGTTGCGCACTCACCGGCCCGTGACTGGTGCCCACTCCTCATCTTGTGCACGTGATGTGTCCGAGCAGTTCCGGCGGGCGGGCTTGCGGCCGTAGTGGAGGCGCGCGGCGCGGCTGCGGGCGGCGTGGCGGTACTGCACTGCCGGACGCAGGGCGCGGGCGCGGGTGCCGTGCGTGATGTCGTCTGGTACCGTTCCGGCGCCGAGCTCGACACCGCTGCCGGTCGGTGCTATCGCGACGCGCCGCAATCTACATTCCGTATCTCTAGACATTTTAATAGGAAAACAATACATCAACATCTATTGCATTAATCTATATATATTAATATTATCAAATACTTGAACTGAAAACTTGGCACCGATTTCAAGTAAATTGCGCAACTAGAAAGACATAGTTAAATTTAATGTGGAGAAGAAGTGCATAAAGTCTTTGATTATGAATTAATATGGTCCAACTTCAACCAGTACACATACTATAATATAAATACGAGTGTCGCGGCAGTCGCATATTTCTTAGAATTATTGAGGCATTGAAAAAAATAAAATTTTATTTTAAAAGTATAGGTAGTGTAACTATACTGAAACTATATCTGTCGCGCCACCGCCTCTCCGCAGAGCCCCGTTACTTCGCGGCGGGCGACACGCTGCTAATACGCGACATGTCGCCGGCAGACGCAGCGCCGTACAGCTGCGCCCCGCGCACCCCGCGCACCCCGCTCGCCCCGCACGCCGCGCGCTCACTCCCCGCGCCTCTCCTCCTCCTACGTGAGTGCCACAGACCACGCTGCTAGGTTGCAGCTGAATAGACTATCAAAAGCACGGACTAGAGTCCGCAGCAGCACTAGCTTGCGCACGCCTTGGTATTCGATTCAGCTTAGTATTGTATTATATGAGATCTTATACTTACTTGTTGCTGCAGAATAACTGAACTGATTTCTTTTAGTAGCTTGTCTCTTTCCTTAGTTTATGTCTCAAATAAAGCATAATCACTTACCTATATAGACAGACATAAACCGTGGTATTTTGTGGCTATTTGTTTTTGCTGTTTTGGCGCTGGAGATTGCGGTTAGGTTGCCTATCCATTTAAATTCTGATCTTCAGCATATGAAATTGGTCCAGTGCCTCAGCCGATGCTTTACGAGATCTAGCTGCCTACTGAATATTGCCTCATTGTTTTTATTCCTTTATACATCCGTCTGTGGGCAGCGAGCGGCGGCAGGGGCGGGGCGCCACGGCTGCCGGCGACGGGTGAGCTGACCGCTGCCAGTGGCGACCGCTTCTGCCTGACGTGCGCCGCGCCTGACTTTCCGCCACCGCACTACACGTAAGTTCCGCGTCACGACCAGGGGGTCGGTGCACCTTGCGTGGCCTAGAAAAAAGCGGAAAAGTACAAGACTCCATATCAACTTTCCATAAAAGTGTGTATAAATCTTTGTATTATATGTTGTATGAAAATATGTAGAGTTTTGGGACTTGCAGATGGTTCCGCGAACGCGAAGGCCGACTGCAACCGATACGAGCGGCGGGAAGCACGGGTCCGTCGGCCGGGCTAATGTCGTGGGCCGGCGGCGCGGCGCTATGCGGCCGGGCGGCGCCCGAGATGGCGGGGGCGTGGTTATGCAAGGCGTACAACGGCTTCGGCGATGCCACGCTACAGCTGCGCCTGCATGTCGAAACCGAACTCGGCATCACTGTCAAGCCGGCCGTGCTAGTGAGTCGCAAAGACCATTATATAAATCTGACGAAGAGTCGTGCTTCCTTCCATCGAAGTGCAACTTGCAAAAGTCGTACCTAACACGGGACCCGTATACAACATAACGGTTGCAGGTGGCGCAGGCAGGAGGCGTGGCCGAGCTGTCGTGCCGCACCAGCGATCCCGCCGCGCTCACCTGGTGGCACGACGGCACGCCGCTGCCGGCCACGGGCGGGCGTCTCGTGCTGCGAGGCGTGACGCGCGCTCACGCCGGCATGTACCAGTGCGAGGCGACGCGCGGCCGCAATATTGCGCTCGCAGCCGCCGAGCTGCGCCTCGCAGGTACTGCACCCCGAGCCCACGAGCCCGTAAGCGCACAATGTTATATCTGACATGTGGTGGGCGGCGGTGTTGTAACGCGAGGTGCCGTGTGCCACAGACTCCGCGCCCGAGCTGCAGTACACGTTCATCGAGCAGGCGCTGAGGCCGGGCGCCACCGCCGCGCTGCGCTGCACGGCCGCCGCCTCGCCCGCGCCGCGCATCGCTTGGTTGCTCGACGGTCAGCCGCTCGACCGCTTTCTGCCTCACCACCGGTACGCTCCGCGCCGCGCTCCCCGTACCATCACTTATTCAGAATTTTTGTGGATTGAAAAAACCTATATAGTATAAGCATAAACTTATTTAAAAAGAAAAATGTCCTATTATTAGCGATAATTATTCCACTTAAAGCAAATCGACTTTTAAAAGCAGAAATACCCAACACATATGTACGCGTGCGCAGGTACCGCGTGACGGAGCAGGCGGCGGGCGCGCCGGGCGCAGTCACCTCGCTGCTGAACGTGTCGGTGTCGGCGGCAGACGGCGGACGCTACACGTGCCGCGCGCACAACGCGCTGGGCTCCGCCGAGCACTCCGCCAGGCTCGACGTCTACGGTCACTATCTATGCACAACGCACTGCTAAACGCAGCAAAACGCAATATAGAGGATCTTATTTACAGCAGCGCACTCAACACATTGAGGGCGCGGGCACGGAATTTGTGACAAGTGATGTGTTGTGATCAAAAGTGTAGCACAATATAGCGACGAGCACGAAACGAGCGGTAACGGAGCAGTACTTTTGTTTACATCACCCCTCTAATCCGCTAATTTCGTGCCCGAGGCCTTACACTGATCGACCTATGGACAAACGGGTCACGAACCACAGAACCCTTCCTTTTAATCCTGATAGGCTTCCTCAGCTTCTAAGCCATACACAAGAAAGTATAAGGAATGTAATTTAGCACCAGTTTGCGTGTCGTCCAACGAGCGTGCCGATATTAACTTGCCGAGGTTCTATTTAGTGGCCCTTTTCTAATAAAGAAAGAATGGGAGAAAAGAGAATTCGATTGAGAAGGTGATGGACTGGACGAGGTGTAATTCTTTCTCGACCTATACATCAGACTATTGGTTGCCATTCTGTCCATTACCCAGTTGCAGATGCATTTATCTGGCGAACACATAAATTAGCCTTGACATTTTCTGAACTCGGTAATATTGACTTTTCTAAATGTAGTTAGCACACCTTATCTCAATCTGACGCGCTTGAAAATTTATAACAACTTTTTTTTTTCCTTATTATCCTGGCCGCCCTCGAAACGTTTTTCCATATGGAAGTCCTGTGTGAGGCAGGAGTACTTGGTTGGATGCAACTTTCAGCAATTTATTTTACATATATTAAATTCATATCTCTTTGCCCTTAACATAAATAAACTCAAAAATATCAAAATATTTCTCATGAAAATATTTTTCTCATGTATATAAATGCTTTAACAATACCCGGATGCTAGCTTAGAACCAGACCACTTTATGTGTATGCAAATCCCAGTTACTTGCCTCACCTGTCACCTGTCACCTGTCAGTAAACACCGTCAGGTCCGTCGATCCTCTCGTGGCACACGCGCCGCGCGGCTCTCATGCCGCACCGGCGTGTGTGACGAGCGCTGGGCTTGCGCAGGTCCGCCGGCGGTGCGCGCGCTGGGCGCAGTGCGCGCGGTGGCGGGTGACAACGTCACGCTCTTCTGCCCCTACTCCGGATATCCGATCAGGTCCATAGAGGTGCATGGCACTTAAATAGTATATTTTATTAAAATTTAAGTTAAAAGGCCGTACTCATCAGCTGTAGTTAGTATTATCAAACACGAATGCCAATATCATAGAATAGATGCACAAATATACTCGTAGTTACTTAAACTAAATTTTGAAAATCAAAATTTGATGACAAGCATCGGGACAGGTGAAACTAAATGAAAGCTTCTAATGAAATTAATTTTATCAACAAGAGAACGAACAGAATCATCTTCTAAAAGCTGTCGCGGTCGACTTGGCTCTTGATGTGTGTCACATGTGAAGTGTGCGTGCACAGCTCGGTGTGGTGGCGGCGGGCGGGGGGCGGCGCGCCGGGCGCAGGGGGCGCAGGGGGCGCGGGGGGCGCAGGGGGTGCGGCGCTGCACCTGCGGCCGGCGCGTGCGCGCGACGCCGGTCGCTACACATGCGGCGTGGCCGCACCGGGGGGCGCCACAGCAGTCGGAGACATAGACTTGCAAGTCCGTAGTACGTATCGCACTGTCTACTTAGCTCACTTGATTTACTTATTTCTGAATACCTTACTATTTTTTTTGGCTTACAAATTTCAATATTAGAGAGTCGAAGACAGAGATGCGTCGCCAACATTTTGAGCAAATCCACACGACATTTTTTAAATTCATGTTAGCTGTGCCGTTGCTACTCGGAATAGACGACACATACAGACGACTCAACGTTGTGATTACGGAGCGCGCTCTGCCGATAGTTGCGACGCAATTATGCCAATATCAGTTTCGAAGATTTACGTTGCCTTGTATACGAAGGGCCTTAGAAATTGGCGTTGTGTTAATTTTTGAAATTGCTTTTAATCGTATAGATAAACCTTAAAACACGAAAATAAAGCGTTAATTTATGTTATGACTGTTAAAATATAGAGCCTTGAATCACTGTGACTTACGAGACGGTTTTCCACGAGGCGTGCATCCCAATATACAACCAACACAAAACATAACTTCATATGCATTTATAACATGAGAACACACTCCCGCTTAAATGCTTTTTAAATTGTAGATCCTCCGAAAATATCACCGTTCATGTTCTCGTCGGAGCTGACAGAAGGCAGCGCAGCGCAGGCGCTGTGCGGCGTGTCGGCCGGTGACAAGCCGCTGCATTTCTCTTGGCTCAAGGACGGTCGCCCGCTGCCCGCCGACCTGCAGGTGCTGCTCGCCTCCTGTTCTCGTCTCCTTACTAGTATCTCGACCGATTTTCACGATTCAGATAAGCTTTTCAACTTATTATAATATTATTTCTGTACAATTTCACTTAGTGTATGCAGATTCGGAGAACGCGAATGTTATCTGATAACGCAATTGTTTTTGTAGTCGTCCCATTATAGTGGGTCATTTACTGTAGCTTCACGTTTTGCGAGAGTATTATAGCTACTGAGAAAATGCTAAGTGCGGCGAGAGTACGCTTCAGATTTTAGATGTGAAATTCATCTCATTAAATTTTTACTTTGATTTCGGAGGTTTTACTTGTTGTATATTGAGCGAGCGCGTCGTCGGTCGCAGATCGAGGAGAAGAGCCTGAACGACTTCTCACTGCTTGTGTTCCCCGCGCTGACGGCGCGCCACAGTGGCTCCTACACGTGCCGCGTCGCCAATCACGCGGCCCTCGCCAACTACACCGCCACGCTCAGCGTCAAAGGTCCGCCGCGACGCAAACCACTATATTTGCATCTATTGTAATGTTTAAAAAATTCTAGAGCTCTGATTATAAATACTGTAACATTCTTTGACCTCGTTCGGTTGTGGTGTCGTGTACAAGCGTGGCATGTTGCGCGGCCGCAGTGGCTCCGGCGTGGGTGACGGAGCCGGCGGACGCAGCCGTGTTGCTGGGAGCGCCTCTGCGGCTGGACTGCGCCGCGCGCGGAAACCCCGCGCCCGCCCTCGCCTGGCATCGTAGACTAAGTATCTGACAACTTGCTTTTTATTCGATTGTTAACATTTTTAAAATAAAATAATAACATTTATAAAATGTGTGACAAAAGATTATTTACTCGATAGCCAGATAAGAGAACAGGTTCGTTTACGTAGATGGCGGTGCCGAGGAGGCGGAACGTTGGGAAGCCATCGGCGCAGCGTGGGGGCCGAGAGCGGGCAGTTCCACGGTGTTCCTGTCGGCCGCGGCAGGGGATGCGTCAGGAGCGATGGGCGCGACGGGCACGGACTTGGGCAGCGCCCACCTGGCGGCGCCGAACGCAACGCGCGGGTTGCAGGGCGCCTACCGCTGTACGGCTGACAACGGCGTTGGGGCGCCGTTGATCAAAGAAGTCAACATCGCCGTGCACGGTTTGTGGAATATATTAACGAAATTTTCAATGGTTTAAATTACAAAAGAAATTGATTTTATCGGTAAATAAAAATTTCCACAAACGCAAAATTTGTAAGAAATTAGACGTTTAATATTAGAAAGTGTGTGTTTGCTAGTGCGTGTTGTGTTGTTGACAGAGCCGGCGCACTTCGGGGTAGACGCAGCGCCGCGCAACGTAAGCGGCGTGCGCGGGTCGCCCGTAACGCTGGAGTGCGACGCGCGCGGGGACGCGCCGCTCTCCGTGCTGTGGACGCACCGCGGCGTCAGCCTCCAAGTCGACTCCTTCAGGTGTGATTCGTCCACACACCGACACAACTCGGAGATGTCGATACGTCACGTGGGCGACAGCGGTGACAAACGGTTTGTGGTCGCAGGTGGAAGGTGTCGGAGACGCGCGCAGCGGGCGGCGTGCGGTCGACGCTCCAGTTGCGCGCCGCGGGGCGTGAGGACGCCGGCGAGTACGGTTGCCGCGCGCACAATCACTTCGGCAGCAGCGAGCGGATCATCTTCCTTCATGTTGAAGGTACCATAATTTGCTTGTAAATAATAAATAAATATTTCTACTTCTACTTTTGTATTTTTTTAAATCACTTAAATGATTTCTATAGAACCTCCCGAAGCACCGAGTTCTATACAATTAGCTGGAGCTAGCTCGAGGTGGATCCGTGTGCGGTGGCGCGCTCGGGTTGCGTCGGGCGCGGAGGGTACAGGTGCTGCGGGGCGTGTACGCTACTGGGCGGAGTGCACGCCGCTGCGAGGGGACTCCGCGCCTTCGCTCAACTTGACCCTCGAAGCGGAGGAGGAAAGCGGGTAAGACTTTGATTACCTGAAAAGATCCCAGCCTCGAATGCGTATTTCAATATATTGCTGTGATATGGGAAATGTAATTTAAATTGTAGACCTGACTCTCAAGGATACCGCTCGTTGAGCGCACTGGTAGCTGGAGTACGCCCCGCGGCCGCGTACGCGGTGCGCTTGCTGGCCGCCAACCGCGTGGGCCAGTCGCCGCGCTCTGAACCGCTGCTCGTCACCATCCTGGACGAAGGTCGGTCGACAGTCGCTTACTTCACTTACATTTTGTTAAAACTTTAATAAAATAAGAAAAACATTTCCCATATAAACAATGCACGGTTCCGCAGCACCGAGCGGGCCGCCGCAGAACGTGCGCGTGCGTGCGGTCGGCACGCGGGAGCTGCACGTCTCCTGGTCGGTATGTACGGTTGTTATATATGAATTTTTATTAATTTAATAATTATTTACAAAAGCTACAAGTTTGTATACACATTATCCCGGCGTAACTATGGAAGAAATACAAAGAGTAATTGAGAATTGAGACTAGCAATATACCAAAGTTGCAGACGTTCTTGGATATGCCCTAAACATATATTTATAAATTGAAAGGCTCCGGTGCAGCACTCGTGGAATGGCGAGCTAGTCGGGTACGCTGTGCGGTGGCGCGGAGCGGAGACTCCGGGGACGGGGGACGGCGCGGAGGGCGCTGCGGGCGCAGGGGAGGCGCAGGGGGCGGGTCTGAGCGCGGGGCGGAGCGTGGTGCGCGGTTGGGGCGGCGCCGAGTTGCGCGTGCGCGGCCTGCACGAGTTTGCGCGTTACGAAGTCACGGTGCGCGCGTTTAACGCTGCCGGCTTGGGCCCGCCCTCGCAAGTCGTGTACGCTACTACTGCGGATGGAGGCGAGTGGTATTATAAATATAAAATTAGTCGGTACATTACATTTATTTATTTCTAGTAAGACCCACAGCCATTTTAACAACGTAGGTATAACAGAAGTTAATAAACACAAAGCCGGTCCTTACGCAAAACGTGGCGTTTTACTTTAAAATATATTAAAAAACAAGAAAAAGGAAAAAATTGATCATAATTACGGGAAAATTTAATACAAAGGATTTGTTCCATTTACTTAATGATACGTTTATTGGGCGGTTTTGAATACTCTCACGAAAGTTTTATCATTTCATGTACTTTTCGGATAGTACCCGAAACGGCACCGGGCGACTTATGGTGCACCGCGGAGAGTGCGCGGGCGCTGCGCGTGCGCTGGATGCCGCCGCCTGGGATCTCGCCCACGCCCAGCGGCTACGACGTGCTCTACGCGCCAGTTCACAGTACGCCCTGTCAGTTATCCGTTTTTTTTTTATTTTGTAAAGTGAACACTAGCAGTACCTACCTGACATCTCTAACGTATTCATTTACTAGTTTTTGACGGCGACTCTATCCGCGCGGCATTAAAAAAAACTCAATATGTTGCCTATGTGTTCTTCCAGACTATGGTCTACGTCTATGCCAAATTTTACCGAGCTCCATGCAGCCGTTCTGGATATACCTTCAAAGAAACATCCATCCATCCATCTATCCATTCATCCCTCCATCTAAACATTCGCATTTATAATATTTTAGGCACCAGCCGGTAGAATCACATATAAAATATTTATGTTTATCCGATTAGGATAAAAATTATTTCTTGATTAAATCGGTCGGTAAGGGAGTAAGGAAGCACTGATACACATACAGCGTGGAGCGGCGCGGGCGCGGAGCTCACACTGGGCGGCGTGAGCGGCGGCGCGCGCGAGGCGCTGCTGGCGGGCCTGCGCGCGCGCACCAACTACAGCGTGCGCGTGCGAGCGCGCTCCGCCTCCGGCCCCGGACCACCCTCCACGCCGCGCCTCTGCGCCACGCTGGAAGACGGTACGAAGCGCTGTGACCACAACTGGATTTTAACATTTTGCTATGATATTTTAATAATGAGATCAATAAGTCCGTGTACAAACCCACATCGAAGCGAGGATTGAAAACTTTTTCCAAGTCCAAAAAACGAATTTTTCGAAATATACTTGGGGATCGTCAATTTAGTAATTCACGTGAGACTAGAAAGGTTTCCGACGACAAAAATCGAAACATGACCTGTCTTTATTTACTGACTGTCTGAAGAAGTAAATTTCATGAATAACAATATTGTAAACCTACTAACAAATAACATTAAAAAACATTTTCAAGTCCATTGTCCAAGTTTTCTATTGAATTTGACCACGTTGTATAATAATACGGTGCGCCATGAAATATCTCGCTCTCCGTCACAAATGTGTTTTTTATAATACATTTTCATTTTTCATTCGCCATGTAATGTAAATGTAATTTTCAATCTTCAATATCTGGGAAACTCCTTGTTAAATACTACTAGTGAGTAAGTAACTCCGGTAATCCGTGCACAACATCGTCGAAGTAGCTTTAGTAGGCGAACATTTGCAAATAATAATATGAAATTGTATAATAGTAAAATATGTTTTGCATAATTGGAATTTGATCGCGTTCTTATGCGCAGTGCCTGGCGCGGTGGTGACCCTGCGCGCTGTGGCTGTGTCGGCGAGCGCGGTGCGCGTGTCATGGCTGGCGCCGCCCGCCGTCGCGCGTCTCACGCACTACACGCTGCACGTGCGCGAACTTGGCAGGTATATACACTTTCTCTCTTTCTCTACTTTACGCTCAGACACTATTATAAACGCCAGCAACGATTATAACAATTTAGTTTTGTCAATGCACCGCCGCGCCGCCACCTTCCCTGCCGATGCGGGTTGTTCGCGTCTCTTGCCTCGCCGCGGTCCGTAACCACCATACACAAATTAGTGTAAATCCAAATTCTTAAGGGTGGGCGGAGAGTGGTCGCAACACGTCGAAATATCGAGGAAAACGAGGAGCGCGAACTCGGGGAGTCAGGGAGAGGAGGAGGAGGAGCAGGAGGAGTGTAGTGCAGAGGTGGCGGGGCTGCGCGCGCGGGCCGCCTTCGAATTCAGGGTGCGCGCTCACGCAGCGGCGGGCACGGGGCCGGTGAGCCGCGCCGCCGCCGCCAGCACGCCTGGACCTGACGTGCCAGGTGAGCTGCCGGACCCTCTCCATTTGCTCTAAATTTTCACTTAAATATCCATTGCACTTATATTTGTGGAATAGCAGTGAATAGCTTACAATTACTACAAAACTCAAAGTAATAAAGCTACGAATTTTGTATTCTTCGAGTTTTCCTTTCAAAAATTGTATTGCATGAGAAAGTCAAGTTCATGATTATGGCTTACGGAATGTATACTAGTATTATTGTACAACGGCCTCTGAACGATTCCGCCGCAGAGGTTTGTACAGTTGTGTGAATCATGCACACTTTCTATATGTTCACGAGCAAATAAAAAGTACAATGTTGATAAAAAATATAAGTTTCGTTCTAAAAGGACTAGATGGCGCTGCCCTATTTAAGTGCACGCTAGCATTTTGTTCTACTATTTTGTTGTGATTTCGCTTAACGCTAATTAAATGACTCATCCACCCGACCTTTATTGTATCATTTAATACGGACCCGGGGCTTTTTGGGTTCCTGTACACTATATTTCTATACTATCAATCATCATAACTACATTCATCATTTATCATTACAAGACAATTGCACTGAAGTAAGTACGAGTATATACAATATCAAAAATTATAATGCAAACAAAATCAAACTATGAAACAAACTATTTTTACAACTTCCTCTCTTATTACCAAAAATTTTACCATTTCTTTTTTTCTCTTTTTCTTTTTCTATAATGCGCGGCGTCGCATTCTCGGCCAGTACGACCTCCTTGGCCGCTTACAAACTCTCCCGCACTACCAAGGAGGTTCGATATCTTCAATGCGCGTTATACAATTCTAAAGCGGAAGAGTTTGTTTATTTGTTTAAAAGCGCTGATCTCAAGAAGTACTGGTCCGATTTGAAAAATTATTTTTTTGTTGGATAATCCATTTATAAAGGAAGACTTAAGGTTATATAACATTGCGCTGCGACCAGTAGTTTTTTTTAATTCCGCGCGGACGGAGTCGCGGGTCGCAGCTAGTTATAGATATACATGTTAGTCAAACAATTGAGTCGCTTTCTACTCGGCATCGACTATCGTGTTACACTGTCATCACAACACTGATATTTTAAAACGTATATGTATGTTACTATGACAAGATGTCTACCTTATTGAATTGTAAATGTGAAATGACGTTTCATTGGAATGCGTAAATATGATGGTAGAGACGTTACTGAATATATCCTTTTCCCTCCACTGTGAAGCCAGTCATAGTAGGGTCTTCATAATACCTATATCTATATATTTATATTATGTGTACTTTTTGAGCAGTGAGCGCGCGCATCTGGTCCCTGTCGAGGGAGGTGGTAGCGCGTGCGGGCGAGCGCGTGCGGTTGCGATGCGCGGCGGCGGGCGCGGCCCCGCTTGCGCGCCGCTGGGCTCCGCTTCCGCCCGCACACGCGCTCTCCGAGGACGGCGACCTGCTCCTACTTAGTGAGCTCGCTTCTAACCACAGATAATACAATACGCACGAGTCAAATTATGTATTGTAGTCCTCACATCACTAAATTGTAGCTGTAGGTACTCACTACACCGGTGTGAGTACGTACAGTCAGCGTCTTATAGATCGTCACAGACAAGATATGCAAATATATAGGTACACCAAAAGTATTCAATTATATCGGTACAACAAAAGTCCTCAAAATTATAGATACATTCACCCTGCTCAAATA